>NC_134354.1:235779051-236009051 GCF_048569485.1 Anomaloglossus baeobatrachus
TTTGCAGCAGGACAACTAGACCAAACATACCGCCAATGTTCTTAAAGGGGTTGTCCAGAATTGGAAAAAGAGCAGGCATTCGCTTTATGTGACTGCCAAATTGTGACAGCTTGTGGTGCGCACGCTATTATGATTTTCTGATAAAGGAAAGTGGTGACCTCGTGCGTGCGAATATCCATACCTGCGATCACCTGCCAACTAAATGTGTTCAGCTTCTCTCAGTAAAAGGGAATTGAGGGAAGCCAGCTGAATCTAGTAAGGCACGTGACTGTAAGTATGCAAATCACAAGTATGAGGCCATATGATCACCAATTTGCACGAAGAATCGTGATAGTGTGCAAACCACACATTGTACAATTCATCAATCTGCAGTCACATAAAGTCTATGCCTTACTGCCTCAGCTACGGTTATATGGCTGAAAATTATATCTATAAATGCAAACAGTTGCACACTGAAAAAAGCCAAAAATTTACCAGGGAAAATATGGCACTGCATTACTGCAAAAGAGAGATATTTAGTTTATGTATTGGCCAATGCATGTAAGCCCGGAGACCAACGGCAAGGTATATCTCTGTAATCCGGGAACCTAACTTAAATGCCACTATCTAGGTTAAAAACATCCTTATCTGGGCAAAATGCCACTATTTGGACTACAAACCTCCATGTATGGGCTGCTAGGCTCCTGCTACAATGGTTATGAACACAGCCAGGTCTTAAGGCGGAGTGCTCAGTCAGAAAAAGACTCACTAGAAATATCAAAAAACTGACCCGCACATCCAACAAATGTGAACAGGTGCTAACTGAAAAAACATAGTAACTATAAATGCAAACAGTTGCACACTGAAAAAAGCCAAAAATTTACCAGGGAAAATATGGCACTGCATTACTGCAAAAGAGAGATATTTAGTTTATGTATTGGCCAATGCATGTAAGCCCGGAGACCAACGGCAAGGTATATCTCTATAATTACAGAGATATACCTGGTAATTTTTTGGCTTTTTTCAGTGTGCAACTGTTTGCATTTATAGTTACTATGTTTTTTCAGTTAGCACCTGACGCAAATTTCACAGCCTGCTCTAACCTTGTAGCAAAAAAACAGCTTGGGTTCTTATATGCAGCTGCCTAGCACCCTTAAAATGAAAATGGTGGAGGCCCACAAAGCAGGAGAAAGCTATAAGAAGATATGTAAGTGTTTTCAAGTTGCCTTTTCTTCAGTTAAAAATGTCATTAAGAAATGGCAGTTAAGGCTAGGTTCGCACACTGCGTCTTTTTGACGCTGCGTTTTTGTGCGTTTTTGGCCGCTAAAAACGCACAAAAACGCGTTTTTGGCTGCGTTTTGCTGCGTTTTTGATCTTTGCGTTTTGCTGCGTTTTTCCAATGCATTGCATGGGGGGAAAACGCAGAAAAACGCAGGAAAGAACTGACATGTCCATTTTTTTTTTTTAACTCAAAAACGCAAGTAAAAAAAACAGATGTGTGCGGACAGCAAAAATGAAAACTCATAGACTTTGCTGGGGAAGCAAAGTCCTGCAGTTTTGAGGCCAAAAATGCACCCGAAAAACGCGTGAAAACGCCGCGAAAAACGCACTGTGCGCACATAGCCTTACTCGAACAGTGGAGGCCAAGATAAGATCTGAAAGAACAAGCAAAATTTCTGTGAAAGCTGGTTGTAGGATTGCTGGAACCCCTCCATGAGTGCAAAAGACCTTCAAGAAGAATTAGAAGATTCTGGAGCTGTGGTACATTGTTCAATAATAAAGAGAGAGCTCCGGCACACTACCTCAATGTAGTCAGACACGAAAAGGTTTCTTTTTGTATATTATTTTATTTTTGAAAAAAAGAATTCATGCATAATGATGTCCAAAAATTAACGTTTCAACCATATTATGGTCTTCATCAAAAGGACCATCTGTGGTAATTAGGCAAGGTGAGCTGTTACTAGGCGATGCGATGCGGCGAGTACCGGGGAAAAGATACTCAAGAGTATAAATAACCATAAAGTCTTAGAGCTATGGATCATAAGTTGTATGTAAGACCGCTATATTGGTTCAGCCCAGTCATATTCTGTACTCAAGTATAGCCACCATTTTATATATACTCGCCCTGTTACTGGGTCTAATTATGAAGTGGAAAAGGGGCAATACTTTGCTCCAGTATCCTAGAATAAAATATATAGTACACTATAAAGTATAGCAGAGTATTGTCCGTATCCAGGTCAAACTCGTGCCTGTATACTATAGTGTTGCATTTAGTATGTCCTTTAAATGATATTCACTGCATTATATAGGGATACATGCTGCTGTGTGTACACACGGGTAAAGGGTTTCTGTTCAGGTTCCTAAGTAGTTAATGGATATCACCTAACGGGTACCGGACTATCTGAACCTGTGTGGTATGGCAATAGGACCTGCTCCCTCTGAGTGGCGGTCCACTCAGAATAAAACCTCTCCTGTGTTCTCACATAAAATTCAGCTTCAGAAGGATGCAAAAGAACATTTAACCTTTGTCCGGCTGAATAGGTACAATTGTAACTATTCCGTTTTAAAATTGCAATACATTTTTTTTTTACAAAAGCCGTAGAGGGCTGAAATTTTGTGACATCTCTTAAGTTTTGGTCCAGAATATATTGGCCAAATTTCAATAAAATATCTCCTCCCCCCTTCCGATATAAGGGGCCACTGTTAACGTTGTAAAATTATGCAGCCTGACGAAGGTTAAACAAGCCTGATGCATTTTGGCAACAAGTTCTGTAGACCGATGAGGTTAAAGTAGAACGCTTTGGCCACAATGATCAAAGGAATGTGTGGAGGAAAAAGGGCACATCATTTCAAGAAAAGAACATTTGCCAACCATTAAGCATGGGAGTGGATAAATCATGCTTTGGGGTTGTGTTGCAGCCAATAGCATTGGAGGAAATATCAAGAAACTCTTGATGCAAACATAAACCATCTGTAAAAAAAAGCTGAAACTGGATGGCTTTTATAAATGGACTAGAAGGTGGCCCGATTCTACGCATCGGGTATTCTAGAATTTACGTATTGTGTAGTTCATGTATGATTTTTGTTATATAGATAGATGTTGTGTGTAGTTACCAAGTGTTTGTGTAGGGCGCTGTACATGTTCTGGGTGTTGTCTGAGTGTGATGGGGGTGAGAGCGGTGTTGTTTGTGTGTTGCGTTGTTTGTGGAGCGCTGTGTGTTTGTAGCGTTGTGTGT
Source organism: Anomaloglossus baeobatrachus (assembly GCF_048569485.1). Taxonomy (NCBI): domain Eukaryota; kingdom Metazoa; phylum Chordata; class Amphibia; order Anura; family Aromobatidae; genus Anomaloglossus; species Anomaloglossus baeobatrachus. The sequence continues at coordinate 235,782,267 of NC_134354.1, forward strand.
GTGTTGCGCGGTTTGTGTGTGTGTGGTGTGTTTTGGGGGAGGTATGTTTTGTGCAATGTGTGTGTTGTGCGGTATGTGCGTATATTTGTGTGTGCAGCGTTGTCTGTGTGTGGGTGTCTGTGTAGGGCAGTTGTTTGTGGTTCCCAGTGTGTGTGTGTGGTGTGTTGTGCAGTGCGCGCGTGTGTGTGTGTTGGGGGGAGGTGTGCACTTCCCATCGTGCTCCATCCCCTATGCAGCGCACTCCCAAACGTGCTCCATCCGCCATGCAGCGCACTCCCCATCGTGCTCCATCCCCCATGCTGCGCACTCCCAAACGTGCTCCATCCGCCATGCTGCGCACTCCCCATCGTGCTCCATCCCCCATGCTGCGCACTCCCAAACGTGCTCCATCCGCCATGCTGCGCACTCCAAAACGTGCTCCATCCGCCATGCTGCGCACTCCCAAATGTGCTCCATGTGCCATACTCCGCACTCCCGATCGTGCTCCATCCGCCATGCAGCGCACTCCCCATCGTGCTCCATCCCCCATGCTGCGCACTCCCAAACGTGCTCCATCCGCCATGCTGCGCACTTCCAAACGTGCTCCATCCGCCATGCTGCGCACTCCCAAACGTGCTCCATCCGCCATACTCCGCACTCCCCATCGTGCTCCATCCCCCATGCAGCGCACTCCCCATCGTGCTCCATCCCCTATGCTGCGCACCCCCCATCGTGCTCCATCTCCCATGCTGCGCACTCCCAAACGTGCTCCATCCGCCATGCTGCGCACTCCCAAACGTGGTCCATCCGCCATGCTGCGCACTCCCAAACGTGCTCCATCCGCCATACTCCGCACTCCCCATCGTGCTGCATCCCCCATGCTGCGCACTCCCAAACGTGCTCCATCCGCCATGCTGCGCACTCCCAAACGTGCTCCATCCCATATGCTGCGCACCCCCCATCGTGCTCCATCTCCCATCCTGCGCACTCCCAAACGTGGTCCATCCGCCATGCTGCGCACTCCCAAACATGCTCCATCCGCCATGCTGCGCACTCCCAAACGTGCTCCATCCGCCATGCTGCGCACTCTCAAACGTGCTCCATCCGCCATGCTGCGCACTCCCAAACGTGCTGCATCCGCCATGCTGCGCACTCCCAAACGTGCTCCATCCGCCATGCTGCGCACTCCCAAACGTGCTCCATCCGCCATGCTGCGCACTCCCAAACGTGCTCCATCCGCCATGTTGCGCACTCCCAAACGTGCTCCATCCGCCATGCTGCGCACTCTCAAACGTGCTCCATCCGCCATGCTGCGCACTCCCAAACGTGCGCCATCCGCCATGCTGCGCACTCCCAAACGTGCTCCATCCGCCATGCTGCGCCAGCATCAGCCTCTCTGCCCGCAGCATCAGCCTCTCTCCTCCCAGCATCAGCCTCTCTCCCCGCAGCATCAGCCTCTCTGTCCCCAGCATCAGCCTCTCTGTCCCCAGCATCAGCCTCTCTGTCCCCAGCATCAGCCTCTCTGTCCCCAGCATCAGCCTCTCTGTCCCTAGCATCAGCCTCTCTGTCCCCAGCATCAGCCTCTCTGTCCCCAGCATCAGCCTCTGTCCCCAGCATCAGCCTCTCTGTCCCCAGCATCAGCCTCTCTGTCCCCAGCATCAGCCTCTCTCATCCCAGCATCAGCCTCTCTGTCCCCAGCATCAGCCTCTCAATCCCAGCCTTCCCCAGGATCAGCCTCTCTCATCCCAGCATCAGCCTCTCTGTCCCCAGCATCAGCCTCTCTGTCCCCAGCATCAGCCTCTCTGTCCCCAGCATCAGCCTCTCTGTCCCCAGCATCAGCCTCTCTCATCCCAGCATCAGCCTCTCTGTCCCCAGCATCAGCCTCTCCATCCCAGCCTTCCCCAGGATCAGCCTCTCTCATCCCAGCATCAGCCTCTCTGTCCCCAGCATCAGCCTCTCTGTCCCCAGCATCAGCCTCTCTGTCCCCAGCATCAGCCTCTCTGTCCCCAGCATCAGCCTCTCTCATCCCAGCATCAGCCTCTCTCATCCCAGCATCAGCCTCTCTGTCCCCAGCATCAGCCTCTCCATCCCAGCGTTCCCCAGGATCAGCCACTCTGCTCCCAGCCTCCTCCAGCACGCCATGCTCCTCTGCCGACACTCACAGATCCGATCGCATACACTCACACACACACCCGATCGCATACACTCACACACACCCAATCGCATACACTCACACACACCCGATCGCATACACTCACGCACACACACACATTGACGATATCGCACATACGCGCTCATACTCACAACATCCGGAGATACCACATGCTTCTGGCCATGTGATCCTCCGGCAGGTCCTGGAAGGTCACAACAGCACAGTATCGAGGCCGAGAAGCAAGCGATATCGCCGGATGCTGTGAGTGTGTGGATGCGATGTGTGCGTGAGGTGTGTGTGAGGTGTTTGTGAGAGTGAGTGTGATCTGATGTGTGTGTATGTGTGTGTGTGTGCTGTTATGTGTGTGCGTGTGGATCTTCCGCCGCTGCAGGACCTTGATGTGCTGGTAACTATGCTAGCATGGTTACCAACGTATCCCGTCCCCCGCTCGCACGGGAGCCCACACCAGCATACGGCGGCAAGGCCATCAATGCGAGGGTAAGTGTCGGCTGGGTTGGCGGCGTACGCTGATGTGGGCTCCCGTTGGGGGGGGATGGTGGGAGTACAGTACTCACCTGGGAGCCGTGACCGTGTCAGTTCGGGGAATGCGCGGGGGGGGGCGCCAGAGCTAGCGTGCATTGCTTGAGGGGGGCGTGGCGTGGCGTGGCCGAGTTGCCAATGCCTGCAGGGTGCCGGGGCGAGAGGCCAATCTGTGGGGGGGGCGGAGCCTGGGCGAGCGGCTGGCCAATCCGTGTGGGGGCGCAGCCTGGGCGAGCAGCCAATCCGTGTGGGGGGGCGGGGCCATGGCGAGCCCAGCGGCCAATCAGCTTTGTGTCACCGGAAGGACACAATGTCACCGGAAGGACACAATTTTGGAGCATGACAGACAGACAGACAGACAGACAGAATAAGGCAATTATATATATAGATAATGATCCTAAACACACATCAATATTCACAATAGATTACGGCTCAAGCGTAAGGTTTTATAATAGCCATTACAGTCCGCTGATCTGAACATCATTAAACATTTGTGGCTACACCTCAAAAGAACAGTGTATGCAAGATGACCCAGGAATGTCGCAGATTCCTTGGAAGACTTTTCCAAGGAAGAATGGATGAAAATCCCTCAAACAAGAATTGAAAGACTGATGATTTATACTTGCCAAAGGTACTAAACATGCAGGATGCCAAAACCTTTAGGGATCGTTTCATTTATAAATGATCCCTAAAAGGGTGCCCAATTTTTACATTCCACTATTTGTAGGTTCACATGGAATTTACCATATAATAATTATTATGTGGTGCTAGAGCAGATATAACAGTGAAGAAAGCTCTGATTTACAATGATGTAAATGATTTTTGTAAATTAGCTATGTTCCCAAAGGGTAAAATCCAAGTGAACAAGCCAAGCTGTAAAGTCCCTAAAGAGAAAATCTTGAATCATAGCAATGTAAATGCATTATATAGTTAGTTCCTTTTCCTTTTGAAGAACTTATTTCCATAATTTTCTGGAAAATTGCCAGAGAATCTTCCAAAATTTAACATGTTGTTTAAAAAATTTGTTAATAGAGCAGCATTCTAAAATATACAAATCAGTTCACTTAACCAGAAAAAGCTTCTAAAAACAATCAATAGCCATGGTAAACAAAAAACCAAAACACATTTCATATCACTTAAATTGTGACCATTTTAGAATAAATCTATGATGCAAACAGTTGATTCGGTAAAAGGCATAGTCCACTATGCATTATGCGGGATGCATTGTTGATGCATCGTCGGGGGTCACGGTTTTCGTGACGCACATCCGGCATCGTACACGATATCGTCTCGTGTGACACCTTCTAGAGATGCAGTATCGCTCACAAATTGTGAATCGTGTACTCGTCACTAGGTTTCATAAAATTGTTTAATTAAAATGGCGCCGGTTGTTCATCATTTCCGTGGCATCACACGTTGCTCCGTGTGACACCACGGGAACGATGAACACAGCTTACCTGCATCCCGCGGCACCCGCTGGCTATGTGGAAGGAAGGAGGTGGGCGGGATGTTTACATCCCGCTCATCTCCGCCCCTCCGCTTCTATTGGCCGGCTGCCGCGTGACGTCGCTGTGACGCCGAACGTCCCTCCCACTTCAGGAAGTGGAGGTTCGTTGCCACAGTGAGGTCATCCGGAAGGTAAGTGCGTGTGACGGGGGTTACACGAGTTTGTGCGCCACGGGCACCGATTTGCCCGTGACGCAAAAACGACGGGGGCAGGTACGATCACTCGTGCCTGTAATGCAGGCTTTAGAGTAAAGAAATGTACACCTAACCTCCTAGTTTCTTAAATCAGAGATTTATGGTGAACATTTTATACACTGTTTTTCCTTGTTCTATGCTGAATTTATCAGGATGTTTAATAAAAAAAACCCACTGATATTGCTCACGAAAAAACCCTACTGCTATGGTGTGTTGATACTTATGTCATACTGCTAAAATATGTCAGCAATATCCTACCATTTTGGGATTCTTATTTTCAGTTGAACATTAGTTCAAAGGCTACAGTAAAATGGCCTAACTAGTAAAGTGGTCTAATTATGTAACCCCTTAAAAAAAACTTGATTCTGGTGGCAATAAACTGTAATATGACACCAATGACTTAGATTTGGGATGTAGTGGCAGAACCTACATTTTTTCATTTGGTTGACAAAGAGTTTTCTTCCCTCCACTCATCTAACTCACTCTTTGAGAACTTCCAATCTGGCTTAACCTTTTCCTATCCTGAGTCCCCCCCCCCGGTGGGACATTCCAAAAATTCCATTACGCTCCTTTGTCCAGCCACTGCCTTGTTTATCATTCACATGTGAATAAATTGATTTCCTGTTGATTTATTGTACAAAAATCATTGATTTTGCAAACTTCTGTTTTAACGGTTTTTTTCCAATTATAATAGGATTTCAATGGGCAGAACAGGACATTTTATTGGATAGGAAAAAGTTAATTCATAAGCAATTGATTTGACCAACAAAATATACTGCTTGATGCATCAACACTAACAAACTGGGGGGTCAAAATATGTGAATTTTCTTAACCTTGTTATTACTATCTATATTTCCTTAAATTTTCTAACGCATGATTTCAAGTTTTTAACTACAAAACCTAATAAAAATTATTTGAACAAGGAAAAGGTTAAGTCCACAACACTCCAATGAAACTGTCCTAACCAATGATAATAATAATAAAAATAATAATAATAATAATAATAATAATAGCTAAAATTACTATTGACTTACCACCAAAGCTAACAGACAATTCTCTGTAATCCTCCTTTTAGAGCTGGCCTCTACCTTCAACACAGTGGACCACTCCTTCCTTCTTCAGATCCTCTCATCCCTTGGCGTCAAAGACGTTACCCTCTTCTGGATCTCCTGATACCTTTATAACAGCATACTTAGTGTTTCCCTTTACCATACTACCTCCTCCTCCTGCCCTCTCTATGTGGGTGTCCCTCAAGGTTCTGTCTTGGGAAATCTTCTTTATCAATACATTTGGGATGGGACAGCTCATAACGTCCCATTGATTTCATTACCATCTATAGACTGAAATCTACCTCTCCGGCTCAGACATCAACCCTCTGCTGTCCAGAATTTCAGAGTGTCTATCAGCCATATCCTCCTTCTTCTCTTCTCTCTTCCTAAAGCTCAATGAGGACAAAACTGAATTCATCATCTTACCTACATTCCACTTATCTCTCCTACCTAATCTATCTATTACAATAAATGACATCACACTTCTTCCTGTACCTGAAGTCTTCAGCCTCAGAGTAACCATTAAATCTACCCTGCCCTTGAAGCCTAATATCCAAGCTCTGTCCACCTCTTGCCGCCTCCAACTCAAAAATATTTCCAGAATCAGATTTTTCCTCAACCTTGAATCTACTAAAATGCTAATGCATGCCCTAATAATCTCCTACCTTCAAAACTCCAATATCCTTCTGTGTGGCCTTTCTGATAACAGTCCCACACCTCTCGAGTGCATCCTTAATTCTGCTACCCAATTAATCACCCACTCTCTCCACTACTTCTCCACTTTGCCATTCTGCAAATACTTTCATTGGCTCCACTTTTCCAATGTATCCAGTTTAAACTACTGGCCTTGATCTATATATATCTGAACTAATTTCCAACACATACTTTCCAGCCCTCCCAAGACCTTATTCTCTACTCCGCATTTGTATGTTCTTCAATCAAATGCCTCCAAGACTTCTCTTGAGTATCCTTGTTCTCTGGAATTGAGCCCCAACATGTCCGATTATCCACCATATTCAGAACTATCAGACAGAACTTGAAAACTCATCTCCTCAAGAAAGCCTTCAATGACCATACTGCCATTTCACCAGCACTGAAGCTGCCGCCAACCTCAACCTACTGTCTCCTTCCCCATTTTCCTGTAGAGTGTAAGGGGTACTTTATGTCGCGGGCAGAGGAGGGGACGCCGCGCTCTCCCACTGCTGCTCGGGTCCGGCTGCCGCGGCTGCTGTGGCCTGCTGCTGCTCGGTGGCTCGAGCGTTGGGCCGGATCCCGGGGACTCTAGCGGCGCTCCTCGCCCATGAGTGAAAAAGGGGATTGGTTTTTGGGATGGGTTTATTGTCCGTGACGCCACCCACGGTTGTGGTGATTTGATTTGCTGCTCAATATGGGGATCCCGGGAGTGGTGATGCGGAGCAGCCAGGTGTTGTATTGCCCCTCCGTGGGTAGGGGTTGGTGATCCCGGGGCCCAGTGATGGAGTGGAGGGTGCAGGGCTTGGTGGGCGCAGGGACGCGGGGGCAGCGCTGTGCCTTGCAGCACTGTGGTACTCAGCCTGAGACGTTGACACAGTTTTACGGTAAACCACACGGCTGGAAAGACGGTTCCCACGGACGGCTGCACTTGCTCTCCCAGTAGGTAACGGTGATGTCCCTTTGACCTGCACCTAGTGTTTCTGTGTTGGTAGCGATGGGTTCCCACCGGTAACCCGCTCCCCGACTTGGATATGGGCCGGAGGAGCCCTACTTTGCCCGCAGGCGCTGGCCCTGAGAAACTGGTGCCCTGGCGGTGGCGGTGTTTCTCCTCAATGGTTGGACTGTTGCCTTCAGTCGGGACTTGGTTGTTGGGGGATCAACGTCCCCTTCACTGACGGATTCGGCAAATTCTGGCGACTCCTAGCCTTGCCGGGGTCCGAGAGGCCCCTGCCCTGGTGCTGACTGTCCTTCGTATACTGCTCCAGACCGCCGGGCCACTACCCGTCCGCGGTCCTTCCAGCAATCTCCGAGCAGTCCCCCTCCAGATGATCACCGCTGTTGCTGACCTTGCTGACACTGTCCTGCACTTAGCCGGACCAACTTCAGGCCTTTCTACTGTCACTTTAAGTGTATGTGCGCACGTTGCTTTTTACCTGCTTTTTACCTGCTTTTTTGCTGCTTTTTCTTCTGCGCTGTTTAATGCCAAAATGGATGTGTTCTTCTATTCAAGCAAAGTCTATGGGAATTTGGGTTTCTTGTTCACACTATGTTGTTCAAAATGCTGCCTTTTTGTGGCAGAACTTTGGTCAAAAACTCAGCTTTGCAGTGCAAAACCCAAATGGCAAAAACAATTGACATGTTGCTTCTTTGAAAAGCTGAGTTTTTGACCAAAGTTCTGCCTCAAAAAGGCAGCATTTTGAACAACATAGTGTGAACAAGAAACCCAAATTCCCATAGACTTTGCTTGAATAGAAGAACACATCCATTTTGGCATTAAACAGCGCAGAAGAAAAAGCAGCAAAAAAGCAGGTAAAAAGCAGGTAAAAAGCAACGTGCGCACATACCCTTACTCTTTCCTTCTTTGCTCCACTACTACTTCACTTTCACTTAGCTCCTCTACCACTTTCTTCACCTTCACTCCCTAGCTTGAACTGCTGTTCTTCCCGCCTCCAGGGCTGTGTACTCCTCGGTGGGCAGAGCCAACCGCCTGGCCCACCCCCTGGTGTGAACATCAGTCCCTGGAGGAAGGCAACAAGGATTTTAGTAGACTTGGTGTTCCTAACTGGGATGTAGGGTGTGGTGGTGTTGTGACCTGTGACCCCTGGCTTGCCCAGGGCGTCACACTTTGCACACTACGACATCGCAGGTGCGATGTCGGTGGGGTCATGTCGAAAGTGACGCACTTCCTGCATCGCTCTCGACATCGTAGTGTGTAAATCCTAGATGATATGATTAATGAGCGCAAAAGCGTCGTAATTGTATCATCGGTGCAGCGTCGGCGAATTCCATAATTACGCCGATGCGACGGTTCGATGTTGTTCCTCGCTTCTGCGTCAGCACACATTGCTGTGTGTAAAGTCGCAGGAGCGAAGAACATCTCCTACCGGCGTCACCACGGCTCCCGTTGGATATGAGGAAGGAAGGAGGTGGGCGGGATGTTTACATCCCGCTCATCTCTGCCCCTCCACTCCTATTGGCCGCCTGCCGTGTGACGTCGCTATGACGCCGCATGGCCCGCCCCCTTAATAAGGAGGCAGGTCACCGGCCAGAGCGACGTCGCAGGGCAAGGTGAGTGCATCTGAAGCTGGTGTAGCGATAATTTTTGCTACGCCAGCTATCACCACATATCGCTGCTGCGACAGGGGCGGGGACTATCGCACTCGGCATCGCAGCATCGGCTTGCGATGTCGTAGTGTGCAAAGTACCCCTTAGTCCACAGGTATTATTGACGGAGATGTGGCAAAGTCATACTAGGCACACAAAAATTACACAATATGGACAATAAACAGTGATGCGTGCACCTCTTGATATGCCGCTATGGTATGGGGATGTTCATACACTGTAGGTGTGTCTTGTGTGTATTATACCTATCTTTGGAGTCTATGAGAGTATATTGAAGGGGACTTACCCAGATGTAGTTGACTATGGTGGAGGGGATGGAGTTAAGGTGTATGTATGCACTATAAAAAGGGACATGGATGGGAAAATGGTCCCTTAGCATGGGTTCTTTTATCAAGCATTAGAATTAGTGTTTAAATTATTTTTAAATTATAGAAAAATTATTTTTAATAAACTAACAATTTCTAAACCTGAAGATAAAAATTAAAATAAAAAAGTAAGCATATTTTGTATAATCTCATCAGATCTAAAAAGTGTGAACTATCAAAATCTAAAATATTTAATGCAAACTGCAAACCCAGCAAGGAGAAAAAATAAATAAATTCAGAATTGTAATCTTTAACCTCACCTTCCTGCAAAAAATAGAAATGTTTTTTTTTTTCCATTAACTCCATTTATTGAAAATTAAAAGGGTATTGGTCTTGAAACATTTTTTTTTTTATACAAAGTTCAGAATTAAAACAAAAAAAGTAAAATCTAAAACGTACATATACGGTATATGGTATCGCTGTAATCATACAGGACTGCAAGAATATGCAGAATTGCAATTTTTTTTCACCATCCATCACATTTTTTTTTATTAAAATGTTGTAGTATATTATTATTTATTATTATAGCGCCATTTATTCCATGGCGTTTTACAAGTGAAAGAGGGTATACGAACTACAATCGTTTACAATACAAAACAGACTGGTATAGGAGGATAGAAGACCCTGCCTGCGAGGTATATTATATAGTATAGTATATTCTATAGTATATTATTGTAAATAGTGTAATTCCAAAATAAAACTTGTCGTGCAAAAAATGTGACTATGCCTCCCATAAGGGTTCACTCACATCTATGTATAAAATATCAGAGTTTGCACTCGCACTGGTGTTAAACAATAGAGCAGATCAGATCTGCGAGCTTTTCCTCTGCAAATTTCTGCATGCAGGTCAAATCGCAGCATGTTGTGAGTGCCTGTACGCCTCGCCAATACAAGTCAATGGGTGCAAGAAAACGAGTGGCACCCAGACGGCACACGAACATGCGCATGCAATGCATTTTTAACATGATCTTTTACATACTGTAAAAAGCTAGACAGATAAGTAAATTAATAGATAGGATAGATTGATAGGTAGATAGATAGATGTCAAACAGCTATATAGTGTTCTACCCCCTACATATTCTAAGCTGGCACCCTTTAGTGACTTTCATGTGGCACTGAAGGGTGTTTAGCCTTGTATTTAGCCACAAAAAAATAATGTAAAAAAAAAAACAACATGGGGTCCCCCTCTTTTTGGTAGTCATCCAAGGTTAAGTAGACAGCTGCATCCTGCAGCTGGCAGCTTTACTTTAGCTGGTAATACAAGACAGAGATTTTTTAATTATTTATTTTAAATAAAAAATTAAAAAAAATATGGAACCTCCCCCCCAAATTGGATTAGCAGTCAAGGTGAAGCAGACAACTGGCGTCTGGTATTCTCAGGGTGGGATGGACCATGGGTATTGGTCTCTTCCCGGCCAAAAATTAGCAGGCAGCAGCCACTCCAGAGGTAGCACATTCATTAGATGCACAAATTCAGGTGCTTCACATCAGCTCCTTCCATTGCCTTGGTGCAACGCCAAATGGGGTAATATATGGGGTTGATGCCAGCTGTGAATTGTTAGCTGGCATCAACCCATGGTATTAGTAATGGGTTGGTGTCTATCTACTGTATCTACTCTATCTATCTATCTATCTATCCCTCTATCTATTATCCATCTATCTATCTATCTATCTATCTCTAAATTTACATACTTGCTTTATTATTGTTTCATCAACTTCAATGTACATAGAGTATTGTGTAATGTTAATGACTATGTTAAAAACAGATAGCATACAGATGTCACATGGACATCACTCGGATGACATACAGATGTCACACAGAGACTAGGTGAGGGGGGGAAATGCACTTGCTCGACATACGGAACGGAATGACACTCGCATCTCACTCCAAGATGGTTTCAGGAGCAATAACAGAGTCATATGTTACACGCAGATTGTGAACCGTTAACAGTAAATAAGTTCCAATTTTTGGAAGTCTGGGTGGCAAAGCAGAGGAACTTTGGTTATCAAGAAGAAAAAAAAATGTGCACACATAACTTCTGTATGTATGCCCCGTTGATTGAAGGGAAAATGTTAATTTTTTATTACAGGGGATATAACTTTAAAATGGATCACAAAAAAAAGAAAACCTGTCCCAGAATCAGTGATACTATGACAGGAGAATGCTGAGGGGTTGTGCCAAATTTGAAAAATTCTAACTTTACAATCACTGGCTGGCTTAAATCTACCCCCCCGAATCAAGCACTCACATAAAGAATGGATGGAGGGGAGGTGTGTATGATTGTCCTCTGGGATTTTATGAAACTGGACAATCCATTCAAATGGGTCTAGAATGGAAAGTCTGCTGTCACTCTGTGTGACTGTAGACTTGTAAATCCTCCCAGTGCACGCAATGTGTGCTGCAAGGATTTGTCAGTGTTAAGCGCTGGGAACAGCGGTCATGTATGCGATATGCATAGTCCTGGCCAGAACCTGACTACTGTGTGCGGCATCGCTCAATACAAACTCACTGGTCGGGTTCTAGCTGGGAGTATGCATAACGCATAATTGACTGCTGTTCCTGGCGCAGACACCGACAGATTCTAGATTTGACAACCGCTTTAAGTTAGCAATATTTTAATAAGTAGTTCCTGATATATTTTGACAATAGCTCAACTATGTAATAATTAGCTTTCTACTGTTTTTTGTATTATACTTCTGTTACAGCTTTACAGTACTTAATTAGGACAACAGTGACACCTACAGATAGATATCTAACATTTAAGTTAACTGTTTCTATCTATGTTTCAATCTATTCTATTGCTAAATCAAATGGGACATTCAAGGATATAAAAGGGAATCTGTCAGCAGTATTTTTTGCTATTAAATCTGAAAGCACCTTAACCCCTTCACCCCCCAGCAATATTCAGTTTTTTTATTTTCGTTTTTTGCTCCCCTTTTTTCGAGAACTGTAACTTTTTATTTTTCTGCCAATATTGCCATATTTTTGCAGGACAAGTTGAACTTTTGAATTAAACCATTATTTTTACCATATAATGTACTGAAAAATGGGAAAAATATTCCAAGTGCAGTGAAATTGCAAACAAAGTGCAATTGCACAATTGTTTTGGGGATATTTTATTCACCGTGTTCACTATATGGTAAAACTGATGTGTCGGTGTGATGCCTCAGGTTGGTATGAGTTTGCACAGCTCTGATCTGTAAAAATGCCCTGTTCCTTTAAGAGCCGTAGCTTTGTCGGCTTTTACAGGAAGTACGTCATGGCCGCATCAGGGGTCATCACATGACCTGTCGCTACCGTGACAAGCATTGGCTCCACATGATCATGTCACAGGGCCTCCGATGGCGGCACGGAATGGCTCAATTCCTGCAGCAGCAATTTAAATCGTGCTGTCACATTTTGACAGCGCAATCTAAGTGGTAGGCGTGGGTGGATTGCTGTTCAAATCAGCAGACATGTGCAGGGATCATTACTGGCTCACCGAACAACCAGCGGTGATTACCGCAACACGACCGGTGACAAACCAGTATGTCATTTGTTGTGAAGGGGTTAATATAGGACAAGAAATCCTGCTTTCAGTGATGTGTCACTTAATAGTAGAGTTGAGCGCGGTTCGCGGTTCGAGGTTCTCCAGTTCTAGGCTCGAGTGATTTTGGGGCCTGTTCTAGATCGAACTAGAACTCGAGCTTTTTTGCAAAAGCTCGATAGTTCTAGAAACGTTCGAGAACGGTTCTAGCAGCAAAAAAACAGCTAATTCCTAGCTGGCTTTCCGCTGTAATAGTGTAAGTCACTCTGTGACTCACACTATTATGACATTTCAGTGTATAGTGTGCGTGAACAGCGCCTTCAGATCACTGCTGTTTGTATAATGGCGATCGCCATTTTTTTTTTTTCCTTGTCTTCCTTCCCTAAGCGCGCGCGTCTTGTGGGGCGGGCCAGCATGTCAGCCAATCCCAGACACACACACAGCTAAGTGGACTTTTAGCCAGAGAAGCAACGGCATGTGTGATAGGATGTCCATGTCACATGTCCCTGCATTATAAAAACGAGTATCTGCCCGTCCGGACGCCATTATCTCTTCTGCGTCCTTGGTGTCAGACATCACTGGCGCAGCTCCGTCCTTTGACCTATCGCCGATACTGGATACGCTGGACAGCATAGGGATAGCACTATCTATCAGTCCTTTTAAGGGCTCGTACCGGCAGGGTAAGAGCTATAGGTGACAGGTCCTGAAAACAGAGACAGCGTCTGTGTAGCTAAGGTCAGGGATTTCGTCGCTGCATTTCCCCATTAGGAGGGAATAGAAAGGCAGGCTTCCATTCCTCTACCCAGAGCCCCACAATCCTGGCACTGTACCCTCCTGTCCTCTGCACACTCCAACTCATTATAACTAAGCCATTATACTAGCAAACAGTCAGTGTACCTAGTGGCATCCTAAACGTGGCTATTGGACTTTTGTCTAGTCACACTAGTGCAAAGATATTTGCAGCACGTCTGCTTGCATTGCACACTCAAACTCTTTTTAACTAAGCCATTATACTAGCAAACAGTCAGTGTACCTAGTGGCATCCTAAACGTGGCTATTGGACTTTTGTGTAGTCACACTAGTGGAAAGATATTTGCAGCATGTCTGCCTGCATTGCACACTCAAACTCTTTTTAACTAAGCCATTATACTAGCAAACAGTCAGTGTACCTAGTGGCATCCTAAACGTGGCTATTGTACTTTTGTGTAGTCACACTAGTGGAAAGATATTTGCAGCACGTCTGCCTGCATTGCACACTCAAACTCTTTTTAACTAAGCCATTATACTAGCAAACAGTCAGTGTACCTAGTGGCATCCTAAACGTGGCTATTGTACTTTTGTCTAGTCACACTAGTGGAAAGATATTTGCAGCACGTCTGCCTGCATTGCACACTCAAACTCTTTTTAACTAAGCCATTATACTAGCAAACAGTCAGTGTACCTAGTGGCATCCTAAACGTGGCTATTGTACTTTTGTCTAGTCACACTAGTGCAAAGATATTTGCAGCACGTCTGCCTGCATTGCACACTCAAACTCTTTTTAACTAAGCCATTATACTAGCAAACAGTCAGTTTACCTAGTGGCATCCTAAACGTGGCTATTGTACTTTTGTGTAGTCACACTAGTGGAAAGATATTTGCAGCACGTCTGCCTGCATTGCACACTCAAACTCTTTTTAACTAAGCCATTATACTAGCAAACAGTCAGTGTACCTAGTGGCATCCTAAACGTGGCTATTGTACTTTTGTCTAGTCACACTAGTGCAAAGATATTTGCAGCACGTCTGCCTGCATTGCACACTTAAACTCTTTTTAACTAAGCCATTATACTAGCAAACAGTCAGTGTACCTAGTGGCATCCTAAACGTGGCTATTGTACTTTTGTCTAGTCACACTAGTGGAAAGATATTTGCAGCACGTCTGCCTGCATTGCACACTCAAACTCTTTTTAACTAAGCCATTATACTAGCAAACAGTCAGTGTACCTAGTGGCATCCTAAACGTGGCTATTGTACTTTTGTCTAGTCACACTAGTGCAAAGATATTTGCAGCACGTCTGCCTGCATTGCACACTCAAACTCTTTTTAACTAAGCCATTATACTAGCAAACAGTCAGTGTACCTAGTGGCATCATGGACGTGGCTATTGGACTTTTGTCTAGTCACACTAGTGCAAAGATATTTGCAGCACGTCTGCCTGCATTGCACACTCAAACTCATTGTTACTAATACATTATAATACCAAAAATTGAGTAAACTTAGTGACATACAAGAAGTGGCTGTTGTACTCCATTAACACCCCACTGGTGCAAATCTATGTGCAGCACCTCTGCATGACACACTCCTGCTCTGTTTTTAATAAGCTATAATGATAGGAAAAATTTTGCCATTTAGTGGCATCATAGAACTGGCTGTTGTATTCCATTAGTGCCCCACTGGTGCCAAGCTATTTCTAGCACCTCTGCATGACACCCTCCTGCTCTGTTTTTAATAAGCTATAATTATAGCACAAAATACTGCCATTTAGTGGCATCATAGAACTGGCTGTTGTATTCCATTAGTGCCCCACTGGTGCCAAGCTATTTCTAGCACCTCTGTATGACACCCTCCTGCTGTGTTTTTAATAAGCTATAATTATAGCAAAAAATACTGCCACTTAGTGGTATACAAAAAATGCCAGTAGGACTCCTTTATTGTGCCACTGGTGCCAAGCAATCTCAAGCACCTCTGCATTCTACACTCATGCCCATTTTGCTATGCTAATTTTATAGCAAACTCAGGGAATTCCTTGCTGCATTTGATCATTACGAGGGATAGAAAGTGAAGCTTCTTTTACTGTCCTGGTACCCACAGAACACGGCCACTGTACCCATCTGTCCACTTTTGCCACGCTATTTAATTTGCACAAAGAGCTGACTCTTTTTCTGCCTTCCTAAAATTGTCTGGAATACTAAGTGTTCCTTTGCTGCCAAGCAAGGTACAACACATGTGCATTCTACACTCCTTTCCATTTCTGGAATGCAATTATTAACTGCAGGTAGTCCAGGCAATCTGTGACGAAGGTGCAGGCGTGGATATAATGTAGCCTGCATCCAATGATGGTTCTCTCGATGTCTGACAGCTCAACAATACCTTCTGTTTCCACTTCCAAAACAAGTGATGACCTGCCAATCACACTCCCTGTTGCGGGTTAAGGAGTGGAAGTTCAGTGTGAAAAACCATGTGTGACTGCTGTCCCTACAGTCACAGAGGTTGAAGAGCACGCAGATGCACTTGATGGGGCAGGCGGTGGTTGCACAGGCACGCTAGTCCGCATTGTAGCACAGTGAAATTCACATTGCGACTTATGCTTCATTTTAAGTCGTGTACAGGGTGGGCTCCCCAGTATGCAGCAAAACCAGGCAAAAGGAAAAGGACTCTAGCCAGTTGGGTTGATAAATGATTGTTTAACTTTACCAAAACAAACAATAAGAACCATGCATACAATTAAAATAATTGAACAATCTATTCTGTTGCCTACTACCTGCTAATCCCTCTGTGTAGCAGTAATTGTGTGTTTGTGCGTGTGTGTGTGTGTGTGTGTGTGCGAACACGACTTACCAGTGGCACATCACAAGAGCTTCCAAGTTATCTACCTAAACATAGACAAAACACATGACCCCCCCTGAATACCCTTGTTAGCTGAAGCCTCACAGATATTGCAGATGATAACAGTGTGAATGCAAACCACACAGCTCTGCAACACAGTCATGGAAATCTTGAAAAGCAACAGTCAATGCAAACATGTGTTGCTGTCCCTCTATGATTTAAACTGTACGTGACAATTTGACAGTGCAGAGGCAGCAAGTCTTATTGTCTATATAGTCGGCCTACCCAGAACAGATATGTGTTTTGCTAATAAAACAAAGTGTTTTGTGCCCGCATTATTGTCTGGGCACAGCCTACCGTACCCGGGTACTCTGATGTCCAGTTGCCAGAAATACAGACTTTACGCTCCTCTCACGGTAAACAGTATAGACAGCACTGTAAGAATGTTGGTCTGTGGCACAGGATACTGCTCACTGACGTTACAGTGCTCATCATCAAAGTACAACACAACTCCCCTCACAATTGAACAAAGTGTTTCCGCGGTGGCTCCTTGCTGTAACACACACCTTTAGCTTTTCATTCTGTTCATAGACAGCATCTCCAAGTCCACCCCCGAACAGCAATTTTCTATTGCTATAGTGACCAAAGGCAGATCCAAAAAAACAGCAGCCCCTTGTGTGTAGTCTGCAACAATGCATGCAATGAACGGCAAATAAGCATATTGCGTTGACAGTTGCTAAAGCTGAGCAATACACCTTCACGCTGTCAATTCATATCCATGTGATACTTCATGGAGGAAGTACTCAAAAGTGTGAGTTTTTGCCTTCTACTTACAGATTGTTGACAAATCTTACAGATTCCATGACTTGGGTGATCCTTTGCGATGTCCAAAAATTCACAGGCTAGGAAAGGCTTACAGTCCATGCGACCTGCATAGCCAACACGACATCTGCTCAGAGTCAAAGTTGTGGTCCAGGATTCAGTTGTTGACGTGCTTCCAGTACTTTGTCTCTGGCCAGGAAGACGCAACGTAACCTCGTCGTCAGTAGCATCCTCCTCCACCTCCTCTTCTGACCTCATCGACTGGCTGACTTTGGTTTGACAATAAGTGTTGTCTCCAACCTCATCAATAACCCTGTGTGTTTTCATTCCCCTCGTCCTGAGTCCTCCGAGACAACCTCTTCCTGCCCTGACCGAATAGTAAAGTTGTCCTTCCAATCAGGTATCTGTGCTCCTCATCATGTTCCCCATTGTCTCCACCAGGAGGATTTATTATTTGGAAATGAGGGTGTAGATTAGGCTCAGCACCTTCTTCATCGGGGCCTGGATCCCAGTCACAAAGCTTCAGGCTATCTGCGCAGATCATTTCCCCTGTCTCATGGAACTCGCTACCTCAACACGTTAGATTATCTGCTACACATGCAAGCTTCAAACTGAATCTGAAAACTCATCTGTTCAGAAATGACTATAACCTTCAATGACACCACCACCATACGTACTTGACGCTCAACCTAAACAACTCCTACTGTCTCCTCCCAAAAATCCTTTAGAATGTAATCCCGCAAGGGCAGGGCCCTCTTCCCTCTGTACCAATCTGTCTATAGTTACTTGTATATGTATTCTGTATGTAACCCCCTTCTCATGTACAGCACCATGGAATCAATGGTGCTCTATAAATCAATAATGATAAAAATAAAAATAACTTCCTTGTCTGTACTCATTGCAGCTTTGGAGCAGACCTCTGATTCCCAGGCTATAGTGCGACTGAACAGCTATGCAAACTCAACCATCTCTGTCACCCCATACTCAGCAGGGCTGGTGGAAACTTGAGAGCTGTTAGGAAGCAAGTGCGATTGGATTGACACCACAGAGGAATGGAGTATTTGGGATCTTGAAATTGGGGTGGAGGAGAGGCCACTTTATGGAGCAATTCAGATCCATTGAAGCAGCTGCTGATTTGGCCTCATCTACATTTGTTAGCGATGGTCGTGTCCATGAAAAAAGGGATCATATCAGATTATCCATGGGAAGAAGTACACCTGTTCTTTTGGATGTTATTTGTTGTTACAAAACGGTGACGCCTTAAACGCAAGCAGCCTGCTGCGGTTTCAGTTGCGCCCAGGCATCAGCTGCCATTTAGGCCTGTGCCTCGGGTTGTCCAGCTGGCTGCTTTCTCCTCCACATGTAAGTGTGGAGAGGCAGCTAGTGCGCATGCGTGTGACGAATTACCCCAGCCGCAGCCTAACTCCAGTGTTTCGCCTAGTGAGTATGCTCAGCCTGACTGTGCCATTCCTGAGGCTAAGTCTTCATTTCTGGCTACAGCGCATGCTCCCACACTTAGTGCGAAAAGCCTCTTTGCACAGGTACTTGCACTCCGTGACGGGTCTAAGTCCTGTGTTGTGCATAGACACCATGCTAAAGCTGATAGTCTTTTTTCAGAGACTGTATTTCATGCAACTGACTATGGTCAGGCACTTACTGCATCAGAAACTAGGTCCGGTAATGGACTCTTTGGCCCTGCCCGTGATGTGGGGGGCCCATTTAGACCACAGGGCATCAGGTGTCCTGACGATGTGGCCAGGCCACTCCCAAATGGCTTGCAGAGGCCCGCCCCTATGACTTGTCACCTCATTATTGACGGTCAGACGATGACTGGTGAGGTGTTTGGGTCATGACAGCCATGAGGTCATCATTGAAGTTGCGGTTCCAAATAGGACGCTAGTTATGCCACTCATGACGTGTCACTCTGCTTTTGTCTCCAGGAGGTGCATTGTGGTCCACCCTGGTTTGGGGCGGACCCAGGTTATAGAAGGTGCTGGAGACAACAAGGAGGTGCGCAGTCTTCTATTATACTCCGAAAGAGCACACCTCCATGTGTTGAACCCATTGTGGCTTTAGGCCAGAGGTAGGCAGGGATAGGGCGTTGATGCAGGCCGCCACCACAGTTGGTAACGCAGAACGGTTAAGACCAGCTCCTGTCCTACAAGTCCTGCTTGTGCAGCCCAGTGGCATTAACAGGCCTGCTGCTGCTGATGCGCCTGCTGTTCACAGGTGTGGCCGCAATGCACACGGTCAGTGTCCTGAATGGCCCCTGTGATGTTAACAGGGAGTTCCTGGGCTGGGTGGGCGTGTGGACCCTGTGACGCTAACAGGGTCCCAGTCTCAAGATCCGAGTGGCGTCTAACTTGGTTCAGGCTACTATTAGTTTCATAGCCACACAGCTCTGTATCCTCCACCGAACCTTCCAGTTGCCAACCTCTCCTTTTCCATCTGGGAGCACGGTGGACACTGACTGCTGATGGGGATATATACCTTTATCTTTCTTTTCTTATTAATTTTCGTTATATAGCGGTAACATAGTATATACCACCTTATCCAAATCTGCCAGTCCCACCGTAACAGATGGTGTTTCTTCATCAAATGTTACTTTTGCTTAACCACCAAACCCACGGACCAAAACTTTTTTCCCCTTTCCAACACACCTGTTCCCCTTTTCACCCGCATCTGTCCTTTTTCAACTCATTTTGTATATGACCAAAAGTGCAACTCTGCAGGGACACCGTACTCAATGGCATCTCAGCACAACAGCCAGCCCTCGGTCCCTCAGATGTGGAGAAGTAAAAGACCATTTCCTCCTATCCATGACAAACCGTTGAGATTCACTCTGTGCAGCACTGGTGTTTAGTGGAAAAGCAGATCGAAGATTGCGTAACACCTTCTGAAGATACTCCTGTACACGTGCGTCCCTTTATATGGCAGGAATTATTTCGCCAAATTTTGTCTTGTACCGGGGATCTAACAGTGTGGCAACCCAGTAGTTAGCATTACTTCGAATTCGTACAATCCGAGGGTCATGTTGTAGGTAGTGCAGCAAGAAGACGCTCATGTGCCTTGTGCATCCAGGAGGACCAAGTCCTTGGTGTGTTGGTGGCAGAGAGGTGAGAATCGTGCCTCCTTCCTCTGCCCTCTCCCCCCAACCTCGCACAACCGAAATGTGAGCAAGCTCTCACTCATCTGCTGAGTCTTCCATGCCCATCGCAAGTTTGTCCTCCATTTCTTCATGGCTCCTGCACCTTCCTCAACAATTTTACTATGCGCCCTTGTTAATCCCTATCCCCCACCATAACTGCTGCCTAGGTGCCGCTTACCGTATGGACCTTGTAGATCTTATTATCCCTTCTGCATATGACTCCTCCTGTACTTCCTCACCTTCCTCTTGGACCAATACCTGACTCCAAATAATGCTTACAGTGTGCTCCATCATGTAGGTGACCAGAATTGTCACGCTGAGAATGGCATTGCCAGTGCTAAACATCTTCGTCGACATTTGGAAACTGTGTAGAAGGGTGCATAGGTCCTTGATCTGACACCACTCCAGCAGCGTGATCTGCACCACCTCTGGATCAAGTTAGCCCAGGGTATACGTCATACCGTATTTCAGCAGGGCTCTGCGGTGCTGCCACACACGCTTCAACATGTGCAGATTCCAATTCCTGCGTGTCGGAACATCGCATTTCCGGCGTTTAACTGCCAGACCCTAAGACTTCCGGAGCGATGAAAGTTGTTGAGCTGCTGGGTGCGAAGGATGAAAGTGACCACATAGCAGCGTGCCCGCTGCACAAGGCCATGTAGGCCGGGATGGTATTTTAAAAATTGCTGGAGAATCAGATTCAACACGTGAGCCATACAAGGCCCGTGTGTCACATTGCCCTGACGAAGGGCCGCAGACAGGTTTGCATCATTGCCGCACACGGCTTTTAAGTCACCAACGTAGTCCACTCAATCAATTTGTACTCTGGTCCCAATGGGAAGACACCACACCCTTTTTTAGGCCCCTCCTGTCTGCAGACCACTGCCAGACAAAGCTATGAACCTCTTGTTACTGTTACCCCCAGTTCAGTTTTATGAGTTTGTGTGCTTGTTACCTGACTACGTTTCCTGCTTGCTGTTTATGTACCTCGTTGGCCGATCCGCATTTCACCTCTGCTTGTTTTCTGATTAAGTCCTGGCCATCCCATTCTGTTCCTCTTCCTCAATTAATGTTTTTGAACCTGCATGACTACTATTCTCTGGAACTGCAGCCTTCCACAGGTATTGATCAACGTGGGCCCTGTGTAATTCCAAATCACTGTATAGGGGTTAAAGGGTTTCAGGGTTCTGGGTGTCCAGCTTGGTGAGTGGCTTGCCTCTAGCCTATCCTTTACAGCCCATATGAGTGTGTCGATCCAGGCAGGCGTTACACCGTGCCCTCTGCAGAAGGCCATGTAGGCCGGGATAGTGTTTTAAAAATTGCTGGACAACCAGGTTCAACACGTGAGCCATACAAGGCACGTGTGTCACATTGCCCTGAAGAAGGGTCGCAGACTGGTTTTCATCATTGTCGCACACGACCTTCCCTGACTGCTGGTTGACTGTAGACAACCATTGATGAAACTCGGTCTCACTCTCCAGAGCTAACCGTCCACAATTCCTCAGCGGTGTCTCACATTTCCCCTACATTTCAAAGTAAACATTTGACCGCATGATGACCTTGAGCTCTGCTGCCAGCATAGTAAGGAGGTGTGTGGGATTCCTTGGGCGCAGTTACAAGGAAGGGTGGCCTGACCACACAGGGTTTGGGCCGAGGTGGAGGACCCACACGAGGTTGAGGAGGCAGAAGCAGTGGAGGAACTTGTACATACAGAGGAAGGATTGACACACAAGTCGTGGGGACGGCAAGACTTGTACAGCAAACCCTTCTCCATCTCTCACCATAGTTACCCAGTGCCCAGTCAGCAACATGTAACTCCCCTGTCCATGCTTACTGGTCCAAGTATCTGTGTTGAAATGCACCCTGTCACACACAGAGTTTCTCAAGGAATCGGTGAGGTTGTGTGGGACCTACTGTGGTAGCGCGGGCACGCCTTTCTTGGAGAAGGAGTGACGACTGGCCATCGGCTCTTGGGGCACTGCAATGGGCATAAGGTCTCGAAAATCCTCGGTCTCAAAAGGGTGTAAAGGCAGCCTTTCTGTTGCCAACAAGTTGCAGATGATGAAACTCAACCTCTTAGGCATGTCATGCCCTTCGAAAATCATGTAAAACATAGCGAGGGGACTCCAACCGCAGTCTCCCTCGTTTCCACTAATTGGGCCACACACACCCCACTTGACTGTCATCAGTTGACCCCCATTGTCAAGATGAAAAAGATGCTTTGCATGAAGCACTCTCAAAAATACGCGTGCCTTTGCCGTCCCCTGGCTGACCCAGGGGAAGAAAAGTCCTCTGAGAGCCATGACTTGTTCATCTTGGTTCTTTTAGAAACACAGCGAGGGGACTCCAACCACAGTCTCCCTCGTTTCCACTAATTAGGCCACACACACCCCACTTGACTGGCATCAGTTGACCCCCATTTTCAAGATGAAAAAGATGCTTTGCATGAAGCACTCTCAAAAATACGCGTGCCTTTCCCGTCCCCTGGCTGACTCAGGGGAAGAAAAGTCCTCTGAGAGCCATGACTTGTTCATCTTGGTTCTTTTAGAAACACAGCGAGGGGACTCCAACCACAGTCTCCCTCGTTTCCACTAATTGGGCCACACACACCCCACTTGACTGGCATCAGTTGACCCCCATTTTCAAGATGAAAAAGATGCTTTGCATGAAGCACTCTCAAAAATACGCGTGCCTTTGCCGTCCCCTGGCTGACCCAGGGGAAGAAAAGTCCTCTGAGAGCCATGACTTGTTCATCTTGGTTCTTTTAGAAACACAGCGAGGGGACTCCAACCACAGTCTCCCTCGTTTCCACTAATTGGGCCACACACACCCCACTTGACTGGCATCAGTTGACCCCCATTTTCAAGATGAAAAAGATGCTTTGCATGAAGCACTCTCAAAAATACGCGTGCCTTTCGCCTCCCCTGGCTGACCCAGGGGAAGAAAAGTCCTCTGAGAGCCATGACTTGTTCATCTTGGTTCTTTTAGAAACACAGCGAGGGGACTCCAACCACAGTCTCCCTCGTTTCCACTAATTGGGCCACACACACCCCACTTGACTGGCATCAGTTGAGCCCCATTTTCAAGATGAAAAAGATGCTTTGCATGAAGCACTCTCAAAAATACGCGTGCCTTTCGCCTCCCCTGGCTGACCCAGGGGAAGAAAAGTCCTCTGAGAGCCATGTCCACATTGTCAGTGGACAGACGCGTGTGCTTATCTGCCAGCAGACCCCCAGCAGCACTGAAGACAGGTTCCGAGAGAACGCTGGCTGCAGGACACGACAAGATCCCCAAGGCGTACGTGGCGAGCTCAGGCAATTTATCCAGATTGGAAGCCTAAAATGAGCAGGGCTCAAGTTGCACAATAATGAAATCGATGTTTCCTTGCATATACTCATATATCTGTGTGTCCTCCTCTTTTTCTTTGTCCAGCTCTTTTGTTTTCGCATGAGTATATGTCCTTGTCACTTTCCCATGTGTTTGTGTTGTGTTGTGAGTTGTTTGTCACCTTTTGGACACCTATGAGGGTGTTTTCTAGGTGTTTTTATGTGTTTGTTATTGTCTGCCATTGTTTCCTATGCAGTTCGAGTTCGGTTCGTCGAACGTTCGACGAGCCGAACTCGAACGGGACCTCCGTTCGGCAAACCGACCTCGAGCCGAACCGGGACCGGTTCGCTCATCTCTACTTAATAGGCTGTGTGTTACAGTCAGATGTTTATCAGCAGGAGAATCACTGCCTAACTATGAATGGTGCAAGCTAGTCCACCTGATCTGTATAACCCCACCCCAAAAATAATTAGCACCTTACTGACAATTCACACTATGTATACTATATACAGGAAGCTGCCAATCAATGGTGTGGGCAGGTTATACACAGCTCAGCATACTGACCACTACTACATGTACAGCAGTGAAAAGAGGGTTTCTATCAAAACTACAGCAAGTAGTCCAGTAAGTGATTCTTTGCTAGAATCAGGTTCTCTAATCCAACATCATGCTTATCTCAGATTACAAAGCATAAGCCTGTAGACAGATTCCTGTAAAAATGAAATCCAATTCTGCCATTACACATAAACCTTTATAGCATTGTGTGAAAGATACCAATTAAACCCTCAATATCCACAGATGAAAAGTAACACTAAAATAAAACCCCAAGATGACAAAGTAATAATGAAAATACTTACTAAACTTGTAAGATATATTTAAAGGGAATCTGTCAGCTTCCCCAACACTTTTCAACTGTCTCCATTATGTTTTAAACCTTTATGTCGACATTAAAATGTGTTTGTTTAAATTATAATTTATTGATACAATGATATTTTCTTTAATTTGCCATCAATTGTTATATATTATATTTATGAGCGTCAATGCTGTCTTTTGTCTGTTTTTACAATTTCAATAATTCTGCCTATGCTTTTTTTTTGTTACTTGATGGTTAATTTTTCTATAATAAAATATTTAACTATTTGCATAAACACTCCATGTCCTCCTATATTCAAATATTAATATGTTTAGCATTGTCTTTTATTACATATTGTCTTTCATTAGTATGTATAGCTTCATCCTTCATGCTATGTTAAATACATTCACTTCCCTCCTACACTTCATCTAGCTCACTTTCACTCTTTGATCCGGACACAGAAGAAGAAGATACCAGGCTCCTCAGTAGAGATGAGCGATCTGGTCGCGTTTCGGCTCGCGGTCGGCTCGCCGAACGGGGGTCCCGTTCGAGTTCGGTTCGTCGAACGTTCGACGAACCGAACTAGAACCAATAGGCTATAATGGGAGGCAATCACAAACACATAAAAATGCATGATAAATGTACACAAACAGTTAATAAACATTGCCATAACACTTACCGGTCCCCGCGATCCCTTCTGCACTCTGTCTCCTGCCGCTATTCCATCCGATGATCGCTGAATCCTCCCGGTGACCGGCACTGCCAGCAGAGAAGCAGGACCTATCGTGACGTCAAAATAGCCATGTGACCAGTCACGTGGCTATTATCTCATTGGCTACAGACTTGTCACATGACTATGACACGTCATGTAGGACCTGCGAGTGCATCTCTCCGGTACACGGTGCACATATGTGTATCGCCGTGTACCGGCGACATGCTCTAGCACACGGTCGACTCCCCGTTCCGTTAAGGACCGGCTGACACAGCCGGTCATTAACGGAGATCACCGTTGCCATAGCAACGCAGTTAACGGTGACGTCACCGCTAACCGCGGCTCCGAGAGCACCGTTGCTATGGTAACGCGTCTGTCAGCGTTACCGCTGTTACCGCTGACAGCCAGCACTGATCACTCACGAAGTGAAGGCTGCACGCTGCTTCCCGATTGTAGTGATGATTGTACTGAGGATGAGGTTCCCCAGCCCCAAGTGATGGGCTGGTGAACCTCATCCTCACTACAATCGTCACTACTACTACACTAGTGAGGATTGTAGTGAGGATTGTACTGAGGATGAGGTTCCCCAGCCCCAAGTGATGAGCTGGTGAACCTCATCCTCACTACAATCGTCACTACTACTACACTAGTGAGGATTGTAGTGAGGATTGTACTGAGGATGAGGTTCCCCAGCCCCAAGTGATGGGCTGGTGAACCTCATCCTCACTACAATCGTCACTACTACTACACTAGAAAGAAAGAAGACAGAAGAGCAGGATCGTGGAGGGCTGACAGGGGGTAATAAAGATGGAGTCTCTAATGTGTCTGTGTATTTATGTCTATTAAAGTATTTTTTCTCTGTGTGGTGTTTTTTTTAACCCTTTATTGGAGATTCTTAATGGCCGGGTCAAACGTGCCTGACATTAAGAATCTCTGGCTTAATACTGGCTAGTAAAACAAAGCCAGTATTAACTCATGATTACCCAACAAGCCACCCGGCTCCAGGGCTGTTGGAAGAGTTGGATACAGCGCCAGATGATGGCGCTTCTATGAGAGCGCCATTTTCTGGGGCGGCTGCGGACTGAAATTCGCAGCAGAGGCGCCCAGAAACCTCGGGCTAACCTGTGCTGCGGATTCCAATCCCCAGCTGCCTAGTTGTACCCGGCTGGACACAAAAATGGGGCGAAGCCCACATCATTTGTTTTTTAATTATTTCATGAAATAAGTGAAATAATTAAAAAAAAACGGGCTTCCCTATATTTTTGGTTCCCAGTTGAGTACAAATAGGCAACTGGGGGTTGGAGGCAGCCCGTGGCTGCCTGCTGTACCTGGCTAGCATACAAAAATATGGCGAAGCCCACGTCATTTTTTTGGTGGGCAAAAAAATTCTGCATACAGTCCTGGATGGAGTATGCTGAGCCTTGTAGTTCTGCAGCTGCTGTCTGCTCTTCTCAATACAGACAGACAGCAGCTGCAGAACTACAAGGCTCAGCATACTCCATCCAGGACTGTATGCAGAAGTTTTTTGCCCCCTGAAAAAATTATGTGGGCTTCGCCATATTTTTGTATGCTAGCCAGGTACAGCAGGCAGGTACGGCTGCCCCCAACCCCCAGTTGCCTATTTGTACCCGGCTGGGAACCAAAAATAAAGGGAAGCCCTTTTTTTATTATTTCATGAATTTCATGAAATAATTAGAAAACAAATGACGTAGGCTTCGCCCCATTTTTGTGTCCAGCCAGGTACAACTAGGCAGCTGGGGATTGGAATCCGCAGCACAGGTTGGCCTGAGCTTTCTGGGCCCCACTGCTGCGAAGTGCAGTCTGCAGCCGCCTCAGAAAATGGCATTTTCATAGAAGCGCCATCTTCTGGCGCTGTATCCAACTCTTCCAGCACCTGCCTGCTATACCTGGCTAGCATACAAAAATATGGCGAAGCTCACGTCCTTTTTTTGTAGTTTTTTGGCAAAAAAAATAAAAAATGCTTCCCTGGATTTTCCATTGCCAGTGAAGGTAACACCAAGCAGTGGGGGTTAGCAGCCAGTAGCTGCTTGGATTACCCTTAGCTAGCAATACAAAAAATGCAGCGGGAGCCCATATATATTTTTTTTAATTATTTATTTAAATAACTAAAAATAAAATGGGCTTCCCTGTATTTTGATTGCTGGACATCACAGTGCTGTAAAAATAAATCTTTAAAAAAATGACGTAGCGCTCCGCGGTATTTTTGATTCTCAGCGCAGATAAAGCAGACAGCTATGGGTTGCCACCCCCATCTGCCTGCCGTTACCTTGGTTGGCAATCAAAATACAGGGAAGCCCATTAATTTTTTCTATTTAAAAAATAGTTAAAAAAAAAAATTACGTTGGGTCCCCCCATTTTTGATAGCCAGCTAGGGTAAAGCAGACGGCTGTAGCCTGAAAACCACAGCTGGCAGCTTTACCGTGGTTGGGGATCCAATGTGGAGGTCCCCTCAGGCTCTTTTTTATAATTATTTTATAAATATTAATAATTACACAATAAAAGTAGGGTCCCCCCCAAATTGGATCACCAGCCAAGGTAAAGCGGACAGCTGTGGTCTGGTATTCTCAGGGTGGGAAGCTCCATAGTTATTGGGCCTTCACAGCCTAAAAATAGCAGGCCGCAGGCACCCCAGACGTGGCGCATCCACTAGATGCGCCAATCCTGGCGCTTCACCCCAGCTCATCCTGTGCCCTGGTGCAGTGGCAAACGGGGTAATAAATCGGGTTGATACTAGCTGTAAAGTAACCTGAGATCAAGCCCAGCAGTTTGTGATGTCATGGCGTCTATTAGATACCCAACATCATAAACTGTCAGTACTAACAAAAAAAAAAAAATCGACAAAAGAAATTTATTTGAAAAAACAGTCCCCAAAACATTTCCTCTTTCACCAATTTATTGTAAGAAAAAAAATAAAGGGGTCCCACGACGACTCTGGACCGTCTAAAATATGGGGGGTAGACACTCAGGGAACGTATCCCCCATTTTCTAGGAGTGCGGACCCTTCATGTGAGGAGTGTGGGTGCAATGAATCTGCACTCACTCTCCCCGGGTCCACAGCAGCAGAGTCCATGTCGTAATGGTTGCTACCAAAGCTGCAATCCCCTGCTCATTAGGTAAGGGCATGCCTAATCAGGAGAACTACTGTAGAGGAAGCTCTGCTCACTGGTATATAGGTGCTCAGAGGTAATAATAGATAAAATTAGTGAGTAACCTCGGCACTCTAAATCTCCCAGACTAAGTCAGTAAGTCACAACGGATAGTAATGCAAAATCACTCTTTATTGGTCCGTATTAAGAAAAAAACTTTTTTTCATAAGCATATATGTTTTTGTCCAAAACAAGTTACAAATGACGTTTCGGCCTGAGCCTTCGTCAGATTGGACTTATCTGCATGTAATCATGAAAACTGACAATAATCAGTATCGCATAAGAGTGAGAGAACAATAACATAAACTCGAACAATGTAGAGGTACAATTGGAATGCAGCAAAAAAATTGCAACACAGCAAGAAATGAAACACATGATACAAATGTCATAATACAGTACAAGGAAAATATAGTAATGACAAATATGGGGTCAGAGTAGGCTTAGACAGCTCTGGTACGAAAGAGATGTCAATCATAAAGTAACATGTGCAGTAGGTGTAGAGCTACAGTATGCATGGCAGAGCTAATGGGTAGACCGACCATAGAAAAAGAACGGAGAAAAAGTGGAGAAAAAGTGGAGAAAAAGTGGAGAAAAAGTGGAGAAAAAAATGGAGAAAAAGTGGAGAAAAAGTGGAGAAAAAGTGGAGAATAAGTGGAGAAAAAAATGGAGAAAAAGTCGAGAAAAAGTGGAGAAAAAGTGGAGAATAAGTGGAGAAAAAGTGGAGAAAAAGTGGAGAAAAAGTGGAGAAAAAGTGGAGAATAAGTGGAGAAAAAGTGGAGAAAAAGTGGAGAAAAAATGGAAAAAAGTGGAGAAAAAAATGGAGAAAAAGTGGAGAAAAAGTGGAGAAAAAGTGGAGTAAAAAAGGGAGAAAAAGTGGAGAAAAAGTGGAGAAAAAGTGGAGAATAAATGGAGAAAAATATGGAGAAAAAGTGGAGAAAAAGTGGAGAAAAAGTGGGGAAAAAAATGGAGAAAAAGTGGAGAAAAAAATGGAGAAAAAGTGGGGAAAAAGTGGAGAAAAAGTGGAGAAAAAGTGGAGAAAAAGTGGAGAAAAAGTGGGGAAAAAGTGGAGAAAAAGTGGAGAAAAAGTGGAGAAAAAGTGGAGAAAAAAATGGAGAAAAAAATGGAGAAAAAGTGGAGAAAAAGTGGAGAAAAAGTGGAGAAAAAAATGGAGAAAAAAATGGAGAAAAAGTGGAGAAAAAGTGGAGAAAAAGTGGAGAAAAAAATGGAGAAAAAGTGGAGAAAAAGTGGAGAAAAAGTGGAGAAAAAAATGGAGAAAAAGTGGAGAAAAAATGTAGAAAAAGTGGAGAAAAAGTGGAGAAAAAATGTAGAAAAAGTGGAGAAAAAGTGGAGAAAAAGTGGGGAAAAAGTGGAGAAAAAGTGGAGAATAAGTGGAGAAAAAGTGGAGAAAAAGTAGAGAAAAAACTGGAGAAAAAGTAGAGAAAAAATGGAGAAAAAATGTAGAAAAAGTGGAGAAAAAGTGGAGAAAAAATGGAGAAAAAAATGGAGAAAAAGTGGAGAAAAAGTGGAGAAAAAGTGGAGAAAAAATGGAGAAAAAGTGGAGAATAAGTGGAGAATAAGTGGAGAAAAAAATGTAGAAAAAGTGGAGAAAAAATGTAGAAAAAGTGGAGAAAAAGTGGAGAATAAGTGGAGAAAAAAATGGAGAAAAAGTGGAGAAAAAGTGGAGAAAAAGTGAAGAAAAAGTGGAGAAAAAGTGGAGAAAAAGTGGAGAAAAAATGGAGAAAAAAATGGAGAAAAAGTGGAGAAAAAGTGGAGAAAAAGTGGAGAAAAAATGGAGAAAAAAATGGAGAAAAAGTGGAGAAAAAATGTAGAAAAAGTGGAGAAAAAGTGGAGAAAAAGTGGAGAAAAAATGGAGAAAAAAATGGAGAAAAAGTGGAGAAAAAGTGGAGAATAAGTGGAGAAAAAGTGGAGAAAAAGTGGAGAAAAAGTGGAGAAAAAAATGGAGAAAAAGTGGAGAAAAAGTGGAGAAAAAGTGGAGAAAAAATGGAGAAAAAGTGGAGAAAAAGTGGAGCACCCTTTGGTGCCTTTCATGTGGCACTAAGGGGTGCTTAGCTTTGTATTTAGCCAAAAAAATGAAAAAAATTGACGTAGGGTTCCCCCTAGTTTTGTAGCCAGCTAAGGTAAAGCAGACGGCTGCAGCCTGCAGACCACAGCTGGCAACCTCACCTTGGCTGGTAATCCAAAACTGAGGGTACCCCACGCTGTTATTTAAATTAAATAAATAATTTAAAAAAAAACACGTAGGGGTCCCCCAAAATTGGATCACCAGCCAAGGTAAAGCAGACAGCTGGGGCCTGATATTCTCAGACTAGGGAGGTCCATGGTTATTGGACTCTCCCCAGCCTAAAAATAGCAGGACGCAGCCGCCCCAGAAGTGGCGCATCCATTAGATGCGCCAATCCTGGTGCTTCGCCCCAGCTCATCCCGCGCCCTGGTGCGGTGGCAAACGGGGTAATATATGGGGTTAATACCAGATGTGTAATGTTACCTGGCATCAAGCCCTGGGGTTGGTGAGGTCAGGCGTCTATCAGATACCCGACATCACCAACCCAGTCAGTAATAAAAAAAAAATAGACGACAAACACATTTTTATTTGAAAAAACACTCCCCAAAACATTCCCTCTTTAACCAATTTATTAGAATGAAAAACAAATCCAGGTCTGCTGTAATCCAAGGGGTTGCCATGACGATCCACACTGTCCCAGTCAATGAAGAGCAGGATGTTCCCCATTGGCTGGGAGAGCAGTGCAGTGACCTGAGCTAACATCAATGGGTCAGCCCAGGTCACTGCAGGGCATGACAAGTGCTGCTGTCAGCGAGGTACATTACCTGCGCTGATCTCCAGCACACTGACAGCCCCTGTCACTGAGTTCAACGACCGGCGCCTTAACACCAAGTATCGCGAGAGGCCCGTGACGTCACCGCTAGTCAGTCTCGGGTCGGAAGCGAGAGGTGATGTGACAGCGGCGGCCATGGAGGACAGTGACAGCGCTGAGGTCAGGATGCCGGGACTTCATCACCGCAGGTAAGCCGAGCGGGACCGTGTGTGTGTGTGTGTGTGTGTGTGTGTACATGCCGCGGGCAGGAGGGGGCGGAGCGAGCTGAGCGGGGAAGTGTGGGCTTCCTGCACGTAACTAGGATAAACATCGGGTTACTAACCAAACCGCTTTGCTTGGATACCCGATGTTTATCTTGGTTACCAGCTTCTGGCAGGCTGCCAGCGATGGCTCCTGCACACTGTTGCTGTAAAAAGCCCTGCTTTTTGCTGCTAGAACCGTTCTCGAACGTATCTAGAACTATCGAGCTTTTGCAAAAAGCTCGAGTTCTAGTTCGATCTCGAACAGCCCCAAAAATCACTCGAGCCTAGAACTGGAGAACCACGAACCGCGAACCGCGCTCAACTCTACTCCTCAGATCTTCTCGACCTACTAATTGCACCAATGACCCTATTCCCTCACATCTCCTTAAGTCCATAACCCCGGCTGTCACCACTCACCTAACTAATATATTTAACCTCTCTCTGTCATCTGGTATCTTTCCCTCCTCCTTCAAACATGCCAGCATACACCCATTACTTAAAAAATCATCCCTTGACCAGAACTGTCCTGCTAACTACAGACCTGTCTGTAATCTATCCTTCATCTCCAAACTTCTAGAACGCTTGGTCCAATCCCGACTAATCTGCTATCATTTGCTGACTCCTCTTCCTCTCCTCTGCCCCTTACAGCCGGGGTTCCTCAGGGTTCAGTCCTAGGCCCCTTTTCTTCTCTATATGCACAGTCCCTATTGGACAAATTATCAGTAGATTCCAGTACCATGTGTATGCTGATGTTACCCAATTTTACACCTCATGTACTGACATCACCCCTGCATTACTACAAAATACCAGTGATTATCTGTCCGCTGTCTCCAACATCATGTCCTCCCTCTATCTAAAATGAAATCTGTCAAAATCTGAACTAATGTTTCATCCCTCTCCCTACTTGCTAAACCCATTATTATAATTTCTGTGTGTGGTTCTACCATTACTCCCCAGCAGCAGGCCCAATTTCTTGGGGTAATATTTCACCCAGATCTTTCCTTCACTCCCTACATCTCATCAATTGCTTGCTCAGGTCACCTTAACCTCAAAAACATCAAAAACCTATCTAGAATTCGACCTCTTCTTACTGTTGACTCTGCAAACACTCTTACCGTTGCTTTTATTCATTTTCGCCGGAATGACTGTGTTACGAACCGGCGCCATCATAGCCGCAAGCAGCCTGCTGCGGTTCCTGTTGTGCCCAGGTGCCGGCTGCCGTTCTTGCCCGTGCCTCGGTTCATCCAGTTGGCTACTTCTTCAACCACGTCTAAGTGTGGAGAGGCGGCTAGTGTGCATGCGTGCGCCGATTTACCCCAGCCAGAGTCTAAGTCCGGTGTTTTGCCTTCTGAGCATGCTCAGCCTGATTGTGTCATTTCTTAGACTAAAGCCTGCTTTACATGTTGCAATTTCGCATACGATATCGTATGCAATTTGCAACGCCCCCATCATATGTGTGGCATGTTCAATTTGTTGAACGTGCCACACAAACAATTAACAGCCGTCACACGTACTTACCCATCCATACGACCTCAATGTGGGCGGCGAACGTCCACTTCCTGGAGTGGGAGGGACGTTCTGCGTCACATCGACGTCACGCGGCAGCCGGCCAATAGAAGCGGAGGGAGGGAGATAAGCGGGACGTAAACATCCCGCCCACCTCCTTCCTTCCGCATTGTCGGCGGGAATCGTGGACGGAGGTAAGCTGCCGTTCAATGTTCCCGGGGTGTCACACACTGCGATGCGTGCTGCCTCGGGAACATTGCACAACCGCACGTTCAATCTTTGAGGAATGAACGACGTGCATGCGATAAACGGATTTTTGTTCAATCGCAATTGCACGGAGGTTTTACACGCTACAATCATAGTTACGATGCCGGATGTGCGTCAACACATCATAAGATTTATTGTAGCATGTAAAGCGGCCTTAAGTCCTCAGTTCAGGCTACTGAGCATGCTCCCACAATTAATCCTAACAGCCTCTTTGCACAGGTACTTGGACTTCGTGCTGTGTCCAAGTTCTCGGATGTGCCTACTGAGCATGCTCAGGCAGATAGTCTGATTTCTGAGTCTGTTGTTCAGGCTACTGAGCATGCTCAGGCACTTAGTGCATCAGAGGCTAGGTCCGGTAAGGACCTCACTGAGCATGTCCGTGAGGTGGCAGGCCCTGATAGGGTAGAGGGTGTCAGGTGTCCTGATGACGTGGCCACTCCGGACTGGCTCGCAGAGGACCACCCCTATGATCTGGCACCTCACCATTGGTCGTCAGACGATGATTGGTGAGGTGTTTGGGGCGTGGCTGCCATGAGGTAATCAATGACGTGGCGGTTCTGGATAGACCGCTGGTGACGTCGCTGATGATATGGCACTCTACTATTGGACCTTGGTGGTTCCACCCTGGGTTTGGGGCGGATCTAGGTTATAAAAGGGGCTGGAGACCACATGGAGGTGCGCAGGCTTCACTCATATTCACTTAGAATTCATGGTGGCATAAGCTTTGTTGGAAGCGATAGGTAGGGCTAGGCGAACGGTGCCTGTCACGCCAAGATTCGTGGCTCAGCACATGAGGGTCAGGCGCCGTGCTTCCTTGCTACCGTTCCTGTTGTGCTACAGCAGTCCAGTGGCATTAACTGGGCTGCGGCTGCTGCGTCACCTGTCCAGTTGTGCCTCCTACGCACAAGGACAGCTTACTTGCTGCGTCACCTGTCCGAGAGTGCCCTCTACGCACACGGACAATGCACCTGTTGTGCCACCTGTTCAGTTGTGCCTCCTACGCACACGGACAGCATACCTGAGGACCCCTGTGGAGTTAACAGGGTGTTCCAGGATTGGGTGTGTGAACCTATTATCTTCCTTGGCTTCCCAGTCAACGCTACTGGTGTGATCCCTTGGCCTGACGTGTCCTCTACACACGTGGCCATTCGAGTAGTGACCAGAAATGCTAATCGAAGGACCGCTCGGCCTGCCGTGTCTGAGACACGTGGCCGACAGGGCGCTTTCGCAGCGGTCTTCTCAGTCAATGCTACCTGGTCACCATCCGGCCTGACGTGTTCCCTGCACACGTGTCAGGGTTGCACCAATTCCACCGAAACTCTAACTGGGTTGTCGTCCGGTCTGACGTGTCACTACACACGTGACCGGTTCCCTGGGTTATCTCAGAGCCATCCAGCTCTATAGTCTCCGCCTAACCCACAGGGTGCCAGCAGCTCCTTTACCATCTGGAGCACGGTGGGCCCCGGCTGGCGATTGGGATATATACCTCCTGGTCCTAATCTGTCGGTCCCCCCATAACAGACTGCAACTCTCCCCTCTCCAATCCATCCTGATTGCCGCAGCCAGGATCATTTTCCTCTCCAACTACTTCACCGATGCCTCTGCTCTGCGCCAATCAGTGCACTGGTTGCCTATCCGCTACAAAGTCCAATATAAACTTCACTCTCATCCACAATGCTCTCCACGGTTCTGCACCACCCTACATCTCCTCCCTCATCTCTGTCTATGACTCTACATGTGCCCTCCATACTACTAACGACTTTAGAATTACATCCTCAATAATCCAAACCTCCCACTCCCATCTCCTAGATTTCTTGCAAGATGCACCAATTCTCTGGAACACACTGCCAAGAACAATTTGATTAATTCCCAACATCCACACTCTTAGCGTGCCCTAAAAACACATTTCTTTAAACTGGCTATCAGCTCACCTGATTCTGACTAGTCCCATTTTGCCCTTTACAATTTTTTCTTCCAATTCTTGTCCACTGTATCATCTGGTTGCATTCACTCCATGTAATTTTTTTTACACTCTGTATGTGTTCTTGTAGATATTTAGTCTGATGACCGGTTCATGCAGCTGTATTTGAATCCTCTATTATTACATTGATGGCTGGGCCATATATGACAAAAATATTTTGTTTAACCATCACCTTTTATGCCTCCTCTATTTTTTCATGGATTGTAAGCCTGTGCGCAGGGCCCTCACTCGTCTTGGTATCTGGTGAATTTTGTTATTCTGTAATATTTCATATTGTCTGTATGTGTCCTATCTGAACTGTAAAGTGCTGAGGAATATGTTTGGCGCTATAGAAATAAAAATTATTATTATTATTATTATTATTATTATTATTATTATAAACTGTTCTGTATTGTATATTTAGGATTGTCCTTTATTACATGCAGTGTCCTCCAACATTATGTATAGTATTGGGTTATATTGTGTAGCGTTCTCTCTTGTTTTCGTCTTGTATGATCTTATATTACATACAATGCTATTCACTAGTATTTATAGCATCTTCCTTTACATATTGTTCTAAATTAGTGCGAAAACATCTTTTTTTTACCTAGTGTTTTCCATTAATATGTATGGTGTTGTCCTTTACTGCAAACAGTGTTTTGCATTATATCTTCTTATACAGTATATTATTATCAGTGGCGTACCGTCCATAGAGGCAGACCACGCGGCTGCTACGGGGCCCCTGACCTAAAGGGGCCCGGAGCGGCTTCCCGCGGTGTGTGCACTTTTACTTTCAATCATTGCCAGCACAGGCGGCTGTCCCGGGCCGTGACCAAGCAGCTGATTAAGGGGGGTGGGGGGGCACGCACTATGTGAATAGCTGCAGGAACCAACAGAGGAGCAGACTCACCCACACTGCACAGCGCGGCCCCTGCTGTAGAGTGGGTCTTAGTAGAGTCAAATAAATGACTCAAATATAGACACATCACAAAAAACATCTTTGCATGGAATAGAAAAGATTTTATTCTCAAAATTCATTACAGAAAGAGGTAAAATACAGAATATAAAATCTAATCAATATAGTTCAGGTATAGAGGGAGTCCCTACAAAACACACACACACACACACACACGGAAAAACAGGTATGGTGAGTACGGTATTCCATTATTATACAGGCTTTTAATAGATAAGTAATATAGTAGACTTAGATATATATATAAAAAAAACCCTTATATGCCGCTATATGGCAAAGTATATCCTCTGTAGAGACATAGCCCACTTATAAATAGGGATCAATAACCATATATAGCACTAAGATGTATTCCAAAGAACACTATGTAGCAGAAACAAGTATCCCAGTAAACCGGATACCCCAAACCACCACAGTTTATGGGCTCTCAATATGGAAATCAAGAGATAAAAAAATTCCTGCACTTAGTAAACCAAGCATCTAGAAGTAGAACTCACCAATAACGAGTTAATCGCCCGGTATAAAGTTCAAAACATCGTTACTCTTTTGCTCATCAGTGTACACACACTGACAAGCAAAAGAGAAACAATGTTTTCAACTTTTGACTTTCAGGCTCCATATGTCATCATCCACAACAGCTTCGAGGGTGAGACTACCTTTCTTTTATAGACAATCATCTTAGCAATGTCATACATAAATTTGACTTGCAATAATTTAACATAGGATTAGTTATGCCGAACCATTTTCATTGAACCATTTCTTCGCCAATCGCAACATATCCTTCGGGTTGTTGTCCTGCTTGAACACTATGTTGTAGTTATTATACCCATAGTACTTGAGTGTCCAAAGTAACTCATCTTGTAGAATACTTCAGGCCACTTTACACACAGAGATAAATCTTTGGCAGATCTGTGGTTACAGTGAAATCATGGACATATTGTTCCATTTGTACACAGCCACAAACCTGGCACTGATTGTCCACAATTTCACTGCAACCACAGATCTGCTGCAGATTTATCTCTGTGTGTAAACTGGCCTTAACATATAGTTCAGCATTTGGATTGGCATCAATCCTGGTCAAGTATTCAACACCTTTGACTTTGAAACAACCCCAGATCATCGTGCTTCCTCCACTGAACTTGACAGGTCCTGCAATTTCTCGATCCATTAGCCCTTTTTTCTCTTATTTGTTCCAGACCCATTTGCACCCATCAGAGCTTAGTCTATTGACTTTTCTCTAATTTCTCCAAATCATCTATTTCTAATCTTCTACTGTCGACTTTTATACTTTTTTGCAAACTTGAGCCGATGTTTCTTATAACGATATTGAAGTCGAGCTTTCATGATTTATTTTTTTTGGGCCACCAATCCAGACATGTTTAACATATGTCACATGGTGCTTGCATTGACATCTGTGATTTGACAATTATGAAGCATAGGAGCCACTTACAGTGCTACGTTTGTCGCGCCAGAACTGTTAGACCTTCTGTTGGGCCAACTTGTTGACTCCGATGTTTTTCCTGGGTGTCCAGCTCTTGGCCTTTGAATGGATGGACTTCATTTCCGATTCTTTCAACTTAATAGCCTTTTACATGCTGTAGTTTGCCAATTTTCTTTGATAAGAGATGGGTATCAATGAGCTGGATGATGCTGTTTTTCTTTTCTTGGGCAATATTATTCATGACCGCCTTGATTCACACCAGTGACCTTTCGCTAGGGAATTAGGCTAATAACACACTGAGCTATTCGGTAATGTGAGAACAGGCTGTAATTTGTAGTATATAGGAAGAAAAAGATTTTTTCCACCACCAGAAGCAAAACAATAAGGATACAGTGACATGAAAAGAATCTGCATAACTAATCACATGCTAAATAGTTTCAAGTCAAATTTATGGATGAGTAGTGTCACGCTCAAAGCTATAATGAATAGTGAGATATGGAGCCTGAAATGAAGAAGTTGTGTTGCCTTTCTTCCCCAGATTTTTGCCACACTAACCACATATATTTGTAGAGATGAATAAAGTATCCTTTTAAAATGCCTGTCCTGTCTCAGAGGCCATGGAGCTGGTGCAGCACATGGAGCAGGTTCAGGAGCTAAGTCTGCTCCACAGAGGACAACTATCCCATGCCTGTAATAGCCTCTAATAGCTTGCTTATGGCTCCTGTCACTGCTATCTTGATACTCTTGTGAAGCCC
The DNA here is from genome assembly GCF_048569485.1 of Anomaloglossus baeobatrachus. Taxonomy (NCBI): domain Eukaryota; kingdom Metazoa; phylum Chordata; class Amphibia; order Anura; family Aromobatidae; genus Anomaloglossus; species Anomaloglossus baeobatrachus. The sequence continues at coordinate 235,820,507 of NC_134354.1, forward strand.
AGCCACAGACCCTTATTTTCACTTTATATTTCAATTCAATACAATTCTATTGCACTGTAAAATACAAGTGATGAAATAATTGTAGGTTCAAATTCACTATGAAAGTTAAAAAGCAAAAAATGTTTTTAAAAATGGAAAATGTCAAAGCTTTTTTAAACACTAGGTCAAGTAGCTGCTGAGATTTGCCAAAAAACAGCTCACATTATGACTGCTGTAAATCTGGGTGGGGTCTGCACACGTGCGTGATGTCACTCCTCCCCTTCCCTCAAAGTGATTCTGAAAAAATGGACAGCGTCACTGAGGACGGCTGCTAGTATTGATTCTGTTAGTTGGTGCTGATGACTGTATCATATGCTTGTATTAGATACAGGGCTCAGTGGAGTGTATCACACAGAACAGTATTATATAAGCAGACTGTATCACTCAATGAGATTGGATACATAGAGTATATCACACACTGAGATTACATGCACATAGTGTATCACACCCTGGGATTCGATATGGTACTTTGCAGGCTGTATCAGATGGTGGGGATTATATGACACTGCAAGGCTGTATTGTACATGATGGGATTAGATATGTGGCATTTCAAAGCTGTATCGCACATTATAGGGATTAGATATGTGGCACTGTGGGCTGTTTTACACATGATAGGCTTTGATACGTGGCACTGCAGCCTGTACCACACATGATGGGGATCAGATACATGGACTGCAGTCTATATCACAGATCATAGGCATTAAATTACTCTGCACTGCAGTCTATATCACAAATGGGACTAGATATGTGGCACTTCAGGCTGTATCACACATGAAGAGGATTAGATATATGGCACTGCACACTGTATGACACATGGAGGGGATTATATATGTGGCACTGCAGGCTGTATCACACATGGTGGGGATTAGCTATCTGGCACTGTAGGCTGTATCACACATGATAGGGATAAGATATTTGGCAATGGGGGCTGTATAACACATGAGAATTAGATACACAGCACTGTAAAGGTCCAGTCACACTAAGCAACTTACCAGCGATCCCAACAACGATAGGGATCGCTGGTAAGTTGCTAGGAGGTTGCTGGTGAGATGTCACACTGCGACGCTCCAGCGATCCCACCAGCAACCTGACCTGGCAGGGATCGCTGGAGCGTTGCTACACGAGTTGCTGGTGAGCTCACCAGCAACCAGTGACCAGCCCCCAGCGCCGCGTGGAAGATGCTGCGCTTGGTAACTAAGGTAAATATCGGGTAACCAACCCGATATTTACCTTAGTTACCAGCGCAGGCAGCTACACGTGCAGAGAGCAGGGAGCAGCGCACACTGAGAGCTGGCTCCCTGCTCTCCTAGTTACAGCACACATCGGGTTAATTACCCGATGTGTGCTGCAGCTAAATGTGCACAGAGTAGGGAGCAGCGCACAATGCTTAGCGCTGGCTCCCTGCTCTCCTAGTTACAGCACACATCGGGTTAATTACCCGATGTGTGCTGCAGCTAAATGTGCACAGAGCAGGAACCGGCACTGACAGTGAGAGCGGCGGAGGCTGGTTACAAAGGTAAATATCGGGTAACCAAGGACAGGGCTTCTTGGTTACCCGATGTTTACTGTGGTTACCAGCCTCCGCAGAAGCCGACTCCTGCTGCCTGCACATTTAGTTGTTGCTGTCTCGCTGTCACACACAGCGATCTGTGCTTCACAGCGGGACAGCAACAACTAAAAAATGGCCCAGGACATTCAGCAACAACCAACGACCTCACAGCAGGGGCCAGGTTGTTGCTGGATGTCACACACAGCGACATCGCTAGCAACGTCACAAAAGTTGTTCGTTAGCAGCGATGTTGCTAGCGATGTTGCTTAGTGTGACGGGGCCTTAAGTTGCATCACACATGGTGAGGACTAAATATGTCACACTATGGGCTGCATCACACATGATGCAGACTAGATAAATAGTATTGCAGGTTGTATCACACATGGTGGGGATTACAACCACCATTGCTATATTGCTGTACAATATAGTGGCGGTGGTCGCATTGCCCAATAGCACTACCTCCTCAACCTATTCATCTGGATGGACACTTTTGTGTATGTTTCATAAAGGTATTTGACTGAAATGTCATGGCTTGCACCTTTTCTACTAGACCATGATTAAAAATTCACTACTTACATCATTCCTCAGAGTGCGAGTTTTTTAACTTGTGTATATGTGGTGCCCCTGAGGTTCTGGTCACCACAGAGTACTGCACCTCAATTAAGGTGTAGTATCTATCTCAGTTAAGGGGGGGTTAATCACCAGTGTACCACACACACACACACACACACACACACACTACGTACAGCTTAGATGCCTTCACATAGGGTAGGTTGGCTCATGGTAGGCAGGGGGGTGGTCATAAAGGTCATGGGACTTCCCGGTCACTGAAGCCAGCCACCTAGGGGGCGGGTTCCACCTGGGGTAGAAATAGGCACAACACACGCACATCAAAAGGAAACCCATCAGGACGATAGTTCTGGCAAGACACCTCTGGAACACTTGGACTTTACTGGGCCCAGGGGCATGAAAGGGAGCTCAGCCAGGGTACCTAACTGCAGAGGGGAACACCATAGAAATAGGACTCTCACTCCTTCTCTCTCAAAACACCGGTGGTGGCCCCCTTACCGGATCTGGGATTGAATGGAGCCCATCAGCGCAGGGACCAGTGTGACGGGGCTGGCAGCTGAAATTGTGAGTAAACCGCACCTTGAACCCGCAGAGACTGTGTTGGCTCATCCTTACTGGCGCCGCCGCCCAGCGCTTAGGTGCTAACAGCCACTACTAACCTCATCATCACCCGGGGCCCGCTCCGCCTGTGGGGAGCGACACCAACCCGGCTGCCATAACACCTGCCCCGGCAGCGGCGGCTATTCCCTGGATGCATACCACAGGTGGCGTCACGACAAACTCTTCCCAATACCCTGCTTCCCCCACCATTTAACTGTATGCCTCAGGGCAATGGAACCTGGCAAGGCAACCCTGTGACAACGCCTTACCCGACCCGAAACAGCCCAGCGACGAGTATGTTAACCACCTGCCTTGTGGGGTGCTACATATATATATATATTGCACAGAGTGGGATCCTATCCGAACACCTACACCTTCTAGGAGTGCCATATTTCCTTCATATGCATGGTAGAGATTCGATACGTGGCCCTATAGGCTGTATCACATATGATGGGATTAGATGCATGGCACTAGAGGCTGCATCACACATGGTGAGGACTAAATACTTTGCACTACGCATCACATAGTATGTAGATTAGATACACAGCACTATGGGCTGTATCAAACATGATGCAAATTAGATACGCAGCACTGTGGGTTGTATCACACTAGATGGAATTAGCTATGCGGCTCTGCTATGTCAGTATAAAGTCTCCTTCATATGACTGAATGAGGAGTACACTGACATAGCAGGGCTCAATCAGTTTTCAGAGCACAGCAGTGTGATGATTACACTGCACTGCTCTGAACTCTGCAGACCTTCTTCTGTCATTGCAAGAGAAGTCGTTGGACACTGAGAGCAGTCTCCCATATCCATGGGCTTCCATGTTTGGGGTTTGCTAGTGTCTTGCTCAGACACCCGCACACCAGCAAATGAAAATGGCAGCACCAAGTGGCTGTAGAGAAAACTACTAAATAAAAAAACTGTTAAAATACATTTCATTTCGTATTTCAAATAATCTAATAACTAAAGCTGAGTGTATGTGTGTACAGTGTGTGTGTATGTGTTTGTCCGCTAAAGGAATCCGTTGCATTTACAATCACAAAATTTGTACAGCCACCTTATTTGAGTCACACAGAGAGATCCACACACACAGAAAGAGACACATACAGAGAAAGAGACACACACAAAAAGACATACACAGATAAAAAGAGACACGGACAGAAAAAGACACACAGACACATACACAGAAAGAGATTCATACACAGAGACACACACACACGCACACAGAAAGAGACACACACAAAAAGAGACACACACGGAAAGAGACACACACACAGAAAGAGACACAGACAGAAAGAGACAAATACACAGAAAGGGACACATACACAGAAACAGACACACACCGAAAGACACACACACACACACACACACACATAGAAAGAGACACACAAATAGAAACTGATTCTATGTTTGAGGTAATATATTGGCTGCTTTGACAGTGATCTTGGATATTCATTAGGTGGCTTATAGCAAACAATCACGGCTCTGATTCTATTTTGTTAGAGGTCAAGGACCTCTCATAGGTTGCTCTAGGCAACAAAGGACATTATTAGTATAGGACAGATTATGTGTGAGTTCATATGATTTCGGCGGTGACGCTTGTTTAGTTTGTGACTTGTGCAAAATATTTTTTTGTTAATGCATTTTAATTTGTTATAGTTAAGAATAGTTACTTGCTACTTACTAACCCGGGCAACGCTGGGTAATACAGCTAGTTGATTATATAATCAATAGTTATTATTACAAAAATAAAAATCACAGCACATTCTCATTAAGAATTACATCTCAGCATTCCAAAAAGGCCGCCTTACAGATTCATCAACGGAAAAATAAAAAAGGTTATGGGTCTCAGAAAAATGCCTATCCAAACGAAATTTCTTCACAATGTACATATTTGGTATTACTGTACCAATACTGACCTGGACTATCATATTACCAGATTATAATTGCTGGTCATTTTTTATTAGTAATGAACTTAAAATAAACCCTCCTAAACGTGGAGTTTTTTCCTTTTTTTCCAATAACACCTTACTTGGATTTTTTTTCCTTTTTTTTTATCAGCACATTATATGATAAAGTAAATGGTGTCACTAAAAACTTGCAACTCCTGGCTATGTCAAGGAAAAAATAAAAATGTAATGGGGATTTGGAAGAAGAGCGAGGAAAATGAAAACTGTCTGGGTTTAAGGGTTAACTGGTTGCTCAGATGTTGAAAGTATCATTTTTTATCAGTAGATGTAAATGATAGAAAAAGCACAAAACCAAATAGATTTCCTGGATACAGAAAGTTTACCTTATTTTACAGATCACACCTGGGAATTACTAAGTAAACAAAGTATTGTTACTCTTTTAGAATGTACTTACTGGATACGTTTCCAAGTAAGGGAATTACCTACCTGTAATGCCAGTAAGCATATGCTGTCGACCAATGCACTATGTTCTTCAAATGGGTGTAGGTCTTCGGATAAGACTAGATATCCAAGGATAATAGGAAGAAAAAAATTTACCGAACTCAAAAAATTATAGAAAATTGAATGATTTTACTCCATTATGAACTGTGAAAGTATTGTTTTTTTCAAGAATAGTTTAGCTACACATGATACGATACCGCCACTATATACTGTGGCTTTGGATTATAGCAGGTTCAGTGTTGTCTTAGAGCAATGGGCTAAGTTTCTGAATGCAATTACAGCAGTTTTCTGGCTTAAAGGGAACTTGTCACCAGATTTGGTGACTATAAGTTGCGGCAACCACCAGTGAGCTCTTATATACAGCAATCTAACATGCTGTATATAAGAGCCCAGGACGCTGGGTAGAACATAAAAAACACTTTATCATACTCACCTAAAGGGTGGTGCAGTGCAGACTGGTCGAATGGGTGTCTCTGTTCTCCGGTACCGGTACCGGCGCATCCTCTTTTGGCCATCTTTGTCCTCCTTCTTCTGAAGCCTGGGTGCATAATGTGTCCTGCTCAGGCGCACTATAATACTTTGATCTGCCCTGCTTAGGACCTCAATGCTGGCTAGTGTGGATGACGTAGGACGTGTTATGCACCAAGGCTTCAAAAGAAGGAGGACAAACATGGCCAAAAAAGGAGGTGCCAGTGTGACACCCCAGGGTGCTGATCCTGTTCGGGGACGCCACAAGGCTTATTCAAGATGGCGAACAGGTAATGTCAGTATTTATATGTCGTGACGCCACTCACGGCTTGCGGTTAGAGATATGTATGACCACCGCTGCAGTTTTTACGAGCGTCTGGGGTTGATGGGGTCTGCAGTCAGATGATGTAGCCTCCCGTGAGTGAGGCATGCCCCAGGGGCTCGGGTAAGCAGGGTAGTGGGTCCACGGAATAATACAGGCTGAGTCCAAAAGTCTTTTAACTGTTTTTTACTCACTCTTGATGTTATTGTGAGCTGACCCGGGCATTGCTGTGATTAACCAGGTAAGACCAGGGTTCCTTCAGGCCAGTCAGAGGGTAACCTGTTATCTCGCCTTCCTAGCACTCTGTGTTCGGATAACCCCCTGACGTGGAGTACCATGGGGGTCTATCCAGGGAGTCGCTACTGCCTTTTCTCCCCTGTGTTCGGCCCGTTTGCCGGCAGCGTGGACCAAGTGAGATGGCTCCAGGCTCTGTCCCCTTATGGGTCCCTGCGTTGCTGCTGAGCCACGGACTCTTTAAGGTTGGTGAGGTACTTGTAGTTCCCCTCACTGGCAGGTTTAGCAGGTAGTTAAACTGGAGTCTGCTCTAGGGACCTGTACCCAGTACGTGCCTAGTCACCAGGCGCACTGTACTCTCTCTCCCAGGTGACCGTTCTCCCCCGCTAACCGTTACTACCCCATGCAGGGTCTGGTTCGTGGCCGCGCACGCATCCGCCTCGCGACTGCCGCTCACCACCACCAGACTGGCTGTCCTACCTATCCTGACAACCTCTGTACTTTAGCTCCCAGCCCCTCCGCTTCACCCCTTGACAAGATTTGAAGGCCAGCCCCCCACCAGAGACTGCCCAAGGGTCCCAACTACTGGTGTGGGAGAACTGGTTGCTATGTGTCTGTACGTACACACTTCGTTCTGGCCCTTAAGATTACCTGGAAGTACTGTCCCAGCATGGGTGCCGTACTCAGTGGTGCCTGACCGGGTCAGGGGCGCCACACCGGTACCGGAGACATCCATCCGACCAGTCTGCACCGCACTGCTCTTTAGGTGCGTATTATAAAGTGATTTTTATGTTTTACACAGTGGGCTGGGCTCGTACAGTATATATATCATGTTAGAGTGCTGTATATAGGAACCCACTGGTGGTTGCCACAGCTTATAGTCACCAAATCTGGTGACAGGTTCCCTTTAAAGGGTTTTCTTTAACTTCAATGAGAGACAGCTCATTAATATCAGATGAATAAGGGTCCAACACCTGGAACCCCCAATGCTCAGTTGTCACTAGCTCTGAGAGCTACCAGATGTAAAATGTGGATAAAGCTGAACAACACCACTATCATACTATTTAGTGGGTGCGGATCAGCTTCACAAATACAGGGTCGTCCAAAAGTAGGTGGACAGAAAATAATAACATGGATCTGTGAAACTGACTGAGTTGCCCTTAGCAACCAATCAGATTCCACCTTTCATTTTCTAAAGAGTCTTTGAAGAATGAAAAGTGGAATCTGATTGGTTGCTAAGGGCAACTGAGAGTCAGTTTCACAGATCCATGTTATTATTTTCTGTCCACCTACTTTTGGTCCCCCCTGTATATTAATGATCTTAATGATTGGTCATCAAAATCACTTTAGCGGGAAACCCCTTTTAGTGAGAAACCTCATATGCATTTAACAAAAATGGTATTTATTCAATTTATGGCGCTAAATGTTCTTAGCGCCATAACTGAATAAATTGTTCATGTTCGAATAAACAATAACTTTTATTATTGTGCAATAGAAGTAAAATAAGGATACTGTCACATGAAGATTTTTACAAAGTTTGCCAACTGTCATGTCGATAGCAGGATCTGATTCTGACATTCCACCTCATAACTTCTCAGATGTTTGTGATCAACACAGACAAACTCAGGCGTCGACCTGGAGAGTGGTAGTTTATAGTCAGGCTAGCAAGTGTTAATCTCTCATAGTCTGCTTGCTACTCTCCTTTGATCACATGTTGTGGTGAAGCCAATTACATCTGCTCCCCTCCTATAAATGCTGGCATTCTTCCTTCTATGCCAGTTAGAGGTTATTTTAGCTAGTCTGGTGAGGTGTTGTGATCCAGACTTTCTGGTGATTGTGATACTTGTTACTGAGTGTAGTTTGTAATTAACCCTTGTTGCCTTTTGTTGCTACCTTCCTGCTCTTGCTTTTCTCCTGAGCTGGACACTTAGAACTATAAGATGACCTGGAATTGGTGAATTTTCACAGTGTGGTAACATCCCCTGATGAACCCCAAACAAAGTGGGGGAAACGCGTCGGGATTCTTCTGGGAGTTCACTCTCCAGCAAAATAAGTTTACCCAACTGGGACTTTATTGATTACGGGTCCACAAATAATTTGTTGGTCGGTTGTACTGAGTAGCAGTCCTAAATACCTACCTTTAGAACCCCTCCCCTTTTTTTCATATATTTCCAAAGGGGAGTGTGTGTATAAGTATTCCGATTGGGAACTGTTCATATGACCAACGATAATACCTAATACTAATCAGTGTACTGACTATGCACATTGTGTGACTGAACCACTCTGATTTCAGCACTAACTTACACCCCTTTGGGTTTTGGGTCAATTATTGCCACACAGTCAGGTATAAGGATTATCAGGGATAGCCGATGTTGAGCGGGGGCACCCAAAACCTTATGATGTATTAACCTCCGCAGCCAGGAAGGAGTGAGACTAGGGATTTGTAGCCTGGCCCTTACTTTAATATCTCATTGTTATCCCTGATACTACTAAGTAAAATCACCTCGGGCTATCCCTCACATTATAGACTAATATCCCTATCAGAGTTTATTCAGCTCTGCACAACCTGGTGTGTGCTCACTGACCGATATAGCTATATTTGATAGTTTGAGATATGGCTTGATTTAACTATTTTTAATGTTTATTAATAAAAAATGATTTTAGAGAAATTAGTTTTGCAAAATCAGAATCCATCAGCCCCCACTTTTTGCTGCTTCCACAGCAGTTCTCCTCTTACTTTCACAAGCCATGTGCAAAATGAGAGTTGGGGTGCTTTCCAAGTATACTTTATTTTCTCTGACACACGTCACCATCTATCCACGAGTTACTCCCCTTTTTTCAATTCTAGTTTCCATATGATTGGTTATATTGTCAAAGTGCAGTTGCGAACTAACCAAGGTAAATTATGGGCTGTATTCTTTTTCTATTTCTATTTATCTGAATTGTAGTTTATCTATTTTTTTTCTTCATTTTGTTGTTTACTATTTGACAGGCTTATTGAAAAGCTTTGGAAAGACGCATTTTTTTTTACATAACGCGCCTCTTCATGCCAACCATCCGGACAGACCAATCTCCCAGTCAGCTGCTGTAACAATCAATCGCTTTGCATAACCAAAGAATTTCTGAACAAACTGTTAGAAACTGTCTTAGGGAAGATCATCAGCATAATCGTCATCCTCATCGGGGTGTCCATCTCACTGCAGTTTATCTTAGGTGGGCAAATGCTCACAATCGATGGCATCTGGCACATTGGAGAGGTGTTCTCTTCATGGATGAACCCGGCTTTTGGGCTCATGCGCACGTAACTGCTGAATTTTCTGCAGCGATTTGACAGCACATGTGCGCTTCACATCGCTGCAGAAAAACTGCATAATTGATGCAGTGTTTCAGCAGAATAAATCCCGATTTCATGCGCTATGGCTGCTGCCCCCACCATAAACAGAGTGGGAGCTGCTTCCAAAGCGCAGGGAATAATTGACATGCTGCTTTTTAGAACGCACGGATCTGCGTCAAAATTTTAGCATCCAAATCGCTGCATTCTAAAAAGCATAGTGCACACGTATCATTCACAATCTTCATAGATTGTGCAGGGGATGCACGACGCATGCATTTATGCTGCAGTGCAATACGCAGCGTAAATGCATGCAATTACGCAACATGCGCACGAGCCCCTTTACTGTACAGGGCATATTGCAGACTGCTTGTATGACATTGTGTAGGTGAGTAGTTTGATGATGTCAACGTTGTGAAACAAGTGGCCCATTGCAATGTTGGGGATATGAAACGAGCAAGTGGACAACGAACACAGGTGCATTTATTGATGTCATTTTGAATGCACAGAGATACCATTACGAAATCCTGAGGCTCATTGTTGTGTCATTAATCCACGACCTTCACCTCATGTTGCCACATAATAATCCATAGTGCCATGTTGCAAAGTTCTGTACACAATTCCTGGAGCTGAAAACATCGCAGTTCTTGCATGGCCACCATTATCACCAGATGTCACCCTTTGTGCATGTTTGAGATCCTCAGGGTGATCAAGATTCTACCAATGTCCAGCAACTCATCAGTTATTGAAGAGGTGTGGGCCACCATTCCATAGGTCACAATCAACAACCTGATCAATGCGAAGATGTGTTGCACTGAGTGAGGTAAATGGTGCTCACACCAGATACTGACTGGTTTTCTGGCTGGAACCCTGAATACTGTAAAACTGCACATTTTAGTGTTTTTTTTTTGTTTTTTTTTTATTGTGGCCAGTCTAAGGCACACTTGTGGAATGATCATGAACAAAACTGCACATTTTAAATAGTGTCTAATCAGCATATTGATATGCCACACTTTTGAGCTGGATGGATTATCTCTCAACCATGTGTCTGCTAAAGATGAGTGAACCGGTCGTGGTTCGGCTCGAGTTCGGTTCGTCGAACGGAGGTCTCGTTCGAGTTCAGTTCGGCGAACGTTCGACGAACCGATCTCGAACCGCATAGGAAACAATGACAGGCAATCACAAACACATAAAAACACCTAGAAAACACCCTCAAAGGTGTCCAAAAGGTGACAAACAACTCACAACACAACACAAACACATGGGAAAGTGACAAGGACATATACTCATGCGAAAACAAAAGAGATGGACGAGTAAAAAGAGGAGGAGACACAGATATAGGCATGGCACTCCCTTCTAAAATCATGTAAAACACCACAAGGTGACTCCAAGCGGAGTTCTCCCTTTTTTCCACACCCACCCCTTCAGTGGCAGCACTTGTGCCCCAGTTGTACACTTCACAGGTAGATTTGCATCAAGCACATTCAAAAATACGCCATTCTTAACCGTCCACAGGATGGCACCGGGGTAGATAGCAAAGTCTTTGCTGAACCATGACTTGTTCATCTTGGCTCCTTTTTAAAAACACGGCAAGCAAGGGTTACTCCAAGCGGAGTCTCCCTTTTTTTCCAAAAATTGGGCCCCACACACACCCACCCATTCAGTGGCAGCACTTGTGCCCCAGTTGTACACTTCACAGCTAGATTTGCATCAAGCACATTCAAAAATACGCCATCCTTAACCGTCCCCAGGATGACACCGGGGTAGGTATCTAAGTCTTTCCTGATCCCAGCTCTGTTCATCTTGGATCATTTTTAAAAACAATGTAAGCAAGGGTTACTCCAAGCGGAGTCTCCCTTTTTTCCAAAAATTGGGCCACACAGACACCCCATCAGTGGCAGCACTTGTGCCCTAGTAGCAAACAGGATGTTTTGATTTGCATCAAGCACATTCCAAATCCACAAGCATTTACTCTCCCCAGGATGACACAGGGGTAGTAAATTCCTTGTGGATCCATGACTTGTTCATTTTGATGAACGTTAGTCTGTCCACATTGTCACTGGACAGACATGTGCGCTTATCTGTCAGCACACACCCAGCAGCACTGAAGACACGTTCAGAGACAACGCTGGCAGCTGGACACGACAAAATCTCCAAGGCGTAAGTTGAGAGCTCTGGCCATTTTTCAAGATTTGAAGCCCAAAATGAGCAAGGCTCCATTTGCAAAGTCATGGCATCAATGTTCATTTGGAGATACTCCTGTATCATCCTCTCCAGCCGTTGACTATGTGTCAGACTTGTTGTCTCTGGTGGCCTTGCAAAGGACGGTCTAAAAAAATTATGAAAAGATTCCATAAAATTGCTGTTACCAGCACCAGATACGGTGCTACTGGTATGGGTAGACTGTTGAAGATGACGAGACCGTCCCATGTTTGTCAAGTTACAACTGGGAGATTCACTCCCTGCACCTGCACGGTTGTTTGGTGGAAAAGCCGAGCTAAGATCGAGTAACAGCTTCTGCTGATACTCCTGCATACGTGCGTCCCTTTCTATGGCTGGAATTATGTCACAAAATTTGGACTTGTACCGGGGATCTAATAGTGTGGCAAACCAGTAGTCATCATCACTTCTAATTTTGACAATACGAGGGTCATGTTGGAGGTAGTGCAGCAAGAAGGCACTCATGTGTCTTGCGCAGCCATGCAGAACAAGTCCACGCTGTGTTTGTGGCATAGAGGTGCTAACCGTTCTTTCTTCCTCTGACATCTCCCCCCAACCTCTTTCAACTGAAATTTGACCAAGGTCTCCCTCATCCGCTGAGTCTTCCATGTCCATGGACAGTTCGTCCTCCATTTCTTCATGTTCTCTTGCACCTTCCTCAACCTTTCGCCAGCTACCATGCGCCCTTGTTGATCCCTGTCCCCCATGGTCCCATGCCTGCCGCGTTGGTGATGATGAACGTCTGGACCTTGGTGATGTTGTTGTGTCTTGCGCATATGAATCCTCCTGTAGTTCCTCCCCTTCCTGTTGTCTCACCCCCTGACTCCGAATAGTGTTTAGCGTGTGCTCCAGCATGTAAATGACTGGAATTGTCATGCTGATAATGGCATTGTCAGCGCTAAACATATTCGTCGCCATGTCGAAACTGTGCAGAAGGGTGCATAGGTCCTTGATCTGAGACCACTCCATTAAGGTGATCTTCCCCACCTCTGCATCTCGTTGGCCCAGGCTATACGTCATGACGTATTGCACCAGGGCTCAGCGGTGCTGCCACAGTCGCTGTAACATGTGGAGAGTCGAATTCCAGTGTGTCGGCACATCGCATTTCAGGTGATGAACCGGCAGGCCGAAAGACTTCTGGAGTGATGCAAGTCGCTCAGCTGCGGCGGTTGAACGGCGGAAGTGAGCAGACAGTTTTCATGCCCTGTTCAGAAGGCCATCTAGGCCGGGATAGTGTGTTAAAAATTGCTGGACAACAAGGTTCAACACGTGAGCCATACAAGGCACGTGTGTCACCTTGCCCAGGCGAAGGGCCGCACCCAGGTTTGCAGCATTGTTGCACATGGCCTTACCAGGCTGCAGGTTGAGTGGAGACAACCATTTATTAAACTCAGTCTCCAGAGTTGCCCACAACTCAGCCACTGTGTGACTCCTATTTCCAAGACATGTCAAGCTAAAGACCGTCTGATGCCGTTGCGCTCTGCTGCCAGCATAGTAATGAGGGGTGCGTGAGTCCTTCTGCGCAGTGCGAACGCTGGTGGCCTGACCAGGCAGGCTTGGGGCGGAGGTGGAGGACTCAGATGAGGTGGAGGAGGCAGAAGCAGTGGCAGAACTTGGACAGACAGAGGATTGACACACAAGTCGTGGGGATGGCAAGACTTGTGCAGCAGACCCTTCACCATCTATCACCATAGTTACCCAGTGCCCACTCAGCAACATGTAACGTCTAGAGTTGAGCGCGGTTCGCAGTTCGAGGTTCTCCAGTTCGCGGCTCGAGTGATTTTGGGGGCTGTTCTAGATCGAACTAGAACTCGAGCTTTTTTGCTAAAGCTCAATAGTTCTAGATACGTTCGAGAACGGTTCTAGCAGCAAAAAAACAGCTAATTCCTAGCTGGCTTTCCGCTGTAATAGTGTAAGTCACTCTGTGACTCACACTATTATGACATTTCAGTGTATAGTGTGCGGGAACAGCGCATTCAGATCACTGCTGTATGTATAATGGCGATCACCATTTTTTTTTTCCTTGTCTTCCTTCCCTAAGCGCACGCGTGTAGTGGGGCAGGCCAGCATGTCAGCCAATCCCAGACACACACACAGCTAAGTGGACTTTTAGCCAGAGAAGCAATGGCATGTGTGATAGGATGTCCATGTCACATGTCCCTGCATTATAGAACCGGACATTTTCCTCCAGCACGCCATTATCTGCCTTCTGCGTCCTTGGTGTCAGACATCACTGGCGCAGCTCCTATCGCCGATACTGCTGTATACACTCCATACACAACGCTGGACAGCTTAGGGATGGCACTTTCTATCAGTCCTTTTAAGGGCTCATACCGGCAGGGTCAGAGCCATAGATGACAGGTCCGTAAAAGCAGAGTTTAACAGCTACACAAGATGACAGCGTCTGTGTAGCTAAGGTCAGGGATTTCCTTGCTGCATTTCCCCATTAGGAGGGATAGAAAGGCAGGCTTCCTTTCCTCTACCCAGAGACCCACAACCCTGCCACTGTACACTCCTGCCCTTTGCAGACTCCAACTCATTGTTACTAAGCCATTATACTAGCAAACACTGAATGAACTTAGTGGCATCCTAAACGTGGCTGTTGGACTGCTGTATTGACCCAGTAGTGCAAAGATATTTGCAGCACGTCTGCCTGCATTGCACACTAAAACTCATTGTTACTAAGCCATTATACTAGCAAACACTGAGTGAACTTAGTGGCATCCTAAACGTGGCTGTTGGACTGCTGTATTGACCCAGTAGTGCAAAGATATTTGCAGCACGTCTGCCTGCATTGCACACTAAAACTCATTGTTACTAAGCCATTATACTAGCAAACACTGAGTGAACTTAGTGGCATCCTAAACGTGGCTGTTGGACTGCTGTATTGCCCCAGTAGTGCAAAGATATTTGCAGCACGTCTGCCTGCATTGCACACTCCAACTCATTGTTACTAAGCCATTATACTAGCAAACACTGAGTGAACTTAGTGGCATCCTAAACGTGGCTGTTGGCCTGCTGTATTGCCCCAGTAGTGCAAAGATATGTGCAGCACGTCTGCCTGCATTGCACACTAAAACTCATTGTTACTAGAGATGAGCGAACCGGTCGCGGTTCAGATCGAGCTCGGTTCGCCGAATGGAGGTCCCGTTCGAGTTCGGTTCGTCGAACATTCAACGAACCGAACTCGAACTGCATAGGAAACTTTGGCAGGCAATCACAAACACATAAAAACACCTAGAAAACACCCTCAAAGGTGTCCAAAAGGTGACAAACAACTCACAACACAACACAAACACATGGGAAAGTGACAAGGACATATACTCATGCGAAAACAAAAGAGCTGGACAAGGAAAAAGTGGAGGAGACACAGATATATGAGTATATGCAAGGAAACATCGATTCCATTACTGTGCAACTTGAGCCCTGCTCATTTTAGGCTTCCAATCTGGATAAATTGCCTGAGCTTGCCACGTACGCCTTGGGGATCTTGTCGTGTCCTGCAGCCAGTGTTCTCTCGGAACCTGTCTTCAGTGCTGCTGGGGGTCTGCTGGCAGATAAGCACACGTGTCTGTCCACTGACAATGTGGACATGGCTCTCAGAGGACTTTTCTTCCCCTGGGTCAGCCAGGGGACGCGAAAGGCACACGTATTTTTTACAGTGCTTCATGCAAAGCATCTTTTTCATTTTGAAAAGGGGGATCAACTGATGCCAGTCAAGTGGGGTGTGTGTGTGGCCCAATTAGTGGCAACGAGGGAGACTGTGGTTGGAGTCCCCTTGCTGTGTTTCTAAAAGAACCAAGATGAACAAGTCATGGCTCTCAGAGGACTTTTCTTCCCCTGGGTCAGCCAGGGGATGGGAAAGGCACGCGTGTTTTTGGGAGTGCTTCATTCAAAAGGGGGGTCAACCAATGCCAGTCAAGTGGGGTGTGTGTGGCCCAATTAGTGGCAACGAGGGAGACTGTGGTTGGAGTCCCCTCGCTGTGTTTCTAAAAGAACCAAGATGAACAAGTCATGGCTCTCAGAGGACTTTTCTTCCCCTGGGTCAGCCAGGGGACGCGAAAGGCACACGTATTTTTGAGAGTGCTCCATGCAAAGCATCTTTTTCTTTTTCAAAAGGGGGGTCAACCGATGCCAGTCAAGTGGGGTGTGTGTGGCCCAATTAGTGGCAACGAGGGAGACTGTGGTTGGAGTCCCCTCGCTGTGTTTCTAAAAGAACCAAAATGAACAAGTCATGGCTCTCAGAGGACTTTTCTTCCCCTGGGTCAGCCAGGGGACGCGAAAGGCACACGTATTTTTGAGAGTGCTTCATGCAAAGCATCTTTTTCTTTTTCAAAAGGGGGGTCGACCGATGCCAGTCAAGTGGGGTGTGTGTGGCCCAATTAGTGGCAACGAGGGAGACTGTGGTTGGAGTCCCCTCGCTGTGTTTTACATGATTTTCGAAGGGCATGACATGCCTAAGAGGTTGAGTTTCATCATCTGCAACTTGTTGGCAACAGAAAGGCTGCCTTTACACCCTTTTGAGATCGAGGATTTTAGAGACCTTATGCCCATTGCAGTGCCCCAAGAGCCGATGGCCAGTCGCCACTCCTTCTCCAAGAAAGTTGTGCCCGCGCTACACCAGCATATTGCACACATCATCACCGCTTCCTTGAGAAAGTCTGTGTGTCACAGGGTACATTTCACCACAGATACTTGGACCAGTAAGCATGGATAGTGGCGTTACATGTCGCTGACTGGGCACTGGGTAACTATGGTGAGAGATGGAGAAGGGTTTGCTGTACAAGTCTTGCCGTCCCCACGACTTGTGTGTCAATCCTTCCTCTGTATGTACAAGTTCCTCAACTGCTTCTGCCTCCTCAACCTCGTGTGGGTCCTCCACCTCGGCCCAAACCCTGTGTGGTCAGGCCACCCTTACTTGTAACTGCGCCCAAGGAATCCCACACACCTCCTTACTATGCTGGCAGCAGAGCTCAAGGCCATCAGGCGGTGAAATGTTTACTTTGAAATGTAGGGGAAATGTGAGACACCGCTGAGGAATTGTGGACGGTTAGCTCTGGAGAGTGAGACCGAGTTTCATCAATGGTTGTCTCCACTCAACCAGCAGCCAGGGAAGGTCGGGTGCAACAATGATGCAAACCAGTCTGCAACCCTTCTTCAGGGTGATGTGGCACACGTGCCTTGTATGGCTCACGTGTTGAACCTGGTTGTCCAGCAATTTTTAAAACACTATCCCGGCCTACATGGCCTTCTGCAGAGGGCACGGTGTAACGCCTGCCTGGATCGACACACTCAGATGGGCTGTAAAGGATAGGCTAGAGGCAAGCCACTCACCAAGCTGGACACCCAGAACCCTGAAACCCTTTAACCCCTATACAGTGATTTGGAATTACACAGGGCATAAGTTGATCAATACCTGTGGAAGGCTGCAGTTACAGAGAATAGTAGTCATGCAGGGTCAAAAACATTAATTGAGGAAGAGGAACAGAATGGGATGGCCAGGACTTAATCAGAAAACAAGCAGAGGTGAAATGCGGATCGGCCAACGAGGTACATAAACAGCAAGCAGGAAAAGTAGTCAGGTAACAAGCACACAAACTCATAAAACTGAACTGGGGGGAACAGTAACAAGAGTTTCATAGCTTTGTCTGGCAGTGGTCTGCAGACAGGAGGGGCCTAAAAAAGGGTGTGGTGTCTTCCCATTGGTTGTAGCTGAATGATGGTACTTCATCTGAGATACCCACCACCTACATTCAGCCTGTGGTTCTGTATCTGTCAAGGCAACGCAACCCAGTGGGTGACCATAACCTGCGTCCACCTGCGCCGCAGGCATTGACTCCTTTCCCATCATCAGCACTATGCACGAAAGGAACACGTTGTCACCTGGCGACCGGAGTACAAATTGATTGAGTGGACTACGTTGGTGACTTAACAGTCGTGTGCGGCAATGATGAAAACCTGTCTGCGGCCCTTCGTCAGGGCAATGTGACACACGTGCCTTGTATGGCTCACGTGTTGAATCTGATTCTCCAGCAATTTTTAAAATACTATCCCGGCCTACATGGCCTTGTGCAGCGGGCACGCTGCTATGTGCTCACTTTCATGCTTCGCACCCAGCAGCTCAACAACTTTCATCGCTCCTGAAGTCTTAGGGTCTGGCGGTTAAACGCCAGAAATGCGATGTGCCGACACGCAGGAATTTGAATCTGCACATGTTGCAGCATTTGTGGCAGCACCGCCGAACCCTGCTGCAATACGTTATGACATATAGCCTGGGATAACTTGATCCAGAGGTGGTGCAGATCACGCTGCTGGAGTGGTGTCAGATCAAGGACCTATGCACTTTTCTACACAGTTTACAAATGTCGACGAAGATGTTTAGCACTGGCGATGCCATTCTCAGCGTGACAATTCTGGTCATCTACATGATGGAGCACACTGTAATTATTATTCGGAGTCAGGTGTTGGGACAAGAGGAAGGGGAGGAAGTACCGGAGGAGTCATATGCGGAAGGGATAACAAGATCTACGAGGTCCAGATGGTCAGCGGCACCTAGGCGCCAGTCATGGTGAGGGAGAGGGATTAACAAGGGCGCATAGTATCAGCAAAAAGTGTTGAGGAAGGTGCAGGAGCCCATGAAGAAATGGAGGACGAACTGGTGATGGGCATGGAAGACTCAGCAGATTAGTGAGAGCTTGCTCACATTTCGGTTGTGCGAGGTTGGGGGGAGAGGGCAGAGGAAGGAGGCACGATTCTCCCCTCTCTGCCACCAACACACCAAGGACTTGCTCCTCCTGGATGCACAAGACACATGAGCGCCTTCTTGCTGCACTACCTACAACATGACCCTCGGATTGTACGAATTCGAAGTAATGCTAACTACTGGGTTGCCACACTGTTAGCTCCCCGGTACAAGACAAAATTTGGTGAAATAATTCCTGCCATAGAAAGGGACACAAGTATACAGGAGTATCTGCAGAAGGTGGTACGCAATCTTAGATCTGCTTTTCCACTAAACACCAGTGCTGTACAGAGTGAATCTCAACGCTTTGTCATGGATAGGAGGAAATGGTCTTTTACTTGTCCACATCTGAGGGACCGAGGGCTGGCTGCTGTGCTGAGATGGCGTTGAGTACGGTGTCCCTGCAGAGTTGCACTTTTGGTCATATACCAAAATGAGTTGAAAAAGGACAGATGCTGGTGGAAAGGGGAACAGGTGTGTTGGAAAGGGGAAAAAAGTTTTTGTCCGTGGATTTGGTGGTTAAGCAACAGTAACATTTGCTGAAGAAACACCATCTGTTACAGTGGGACTGGCAGATTTGGATAAGGTGGTATATACTATGTTACCGCTATATAACGAAAATTATTAAGAAAAGAAAGAGAAAGGTATATATCCCCATCAGCAGTCAGTGTCCACCGTGCTCCCAGATGGAAAAGGAGAGGTTGGCAACTGGAAGGTTTGGTGGAGGATACAGAGCTGTGTGGCTATGAAAGTAATAGTAGCGTGAACCGAGTTAGACGCCATTCGGATCTGGAGACTGGGAGCCCTGTTAGCGTCACAGGGTCCACATGCCCACCCAGCTCAGGAACTCCCTGTTAACAACACAGGGGCCATTGAGTACACTGACCGTGTGCGTAGGGGCCACACCTGTGGTCAGCAGGTGCATCAGCAGCAGCAGGCCTGTTAATGCCACTGGGCTGCACAAGCAGGACTGGTAGGACAGGAGCTGGTCTTAACAGTTCTGCGTTACCAACTGTGGTGGTGGCCTGCATCGACACCCTATCCCTGCCTACCTCTGGCCTAAAGCCACAATGGGTTCAACACATGGAGGTGTGCTCTTTCGGAGCATAATAGAAGACTGCGCACCTCCTTGTTGACTCCAGCCCCTTTTATAACCTGGGTCCGTCCCAAACCAGGGTGAACCACAATGCACCTCCTGGAGACAAAAGCAGAGTGACACGTCATGAGTGGCATAACTAGCGTCCTATTTGGAACCGAAACTTCAATGATGACCTCATGGCTGCCATGACCCAAACACCTCACCAGTCATCGTCTGACCATCAATAATGCGGTGACAAGTCATAGGGGCGGGCCTCTGCAAGCCATTTGGGAGTGGCCTGGCCACATCCTCAGGACACCTGATGCCCTGTGGTCTATATGGGACCCCCACATCAGGGGCAGGGCCAAAGAGTTCATTACCGGACATAGTCTCTGATGCAGTAAGTGCCTGAGCATGCTCAGTAGCATGAAATACAGTGTCTGAAAATAGACTATCAGCTTTATGGTGTCTAGGCACAACACAGGACCTAGACCCGGCACGGAGTGCAAGTACCTGTGCAAACAGGCTTTTTGCACTAAGTGTGGGAGCATGCGCTGTATCCCGAAATGAAGACTTAGCCTCAGCAATGGCACAGTCAGGCTGAGCATACTTACTAGGCGAAACACTGTAGTTAGGCTGCGGCTGGGGTAAATCGGCACACGCATGCGCACTAGCTGCCTCTCCACACTTAGACGTGGAGGAGAAAGCAGCCAGCTGGACAACCCGAGGCACAGCCCTAAATGGCAGCTGACGCCTGGGCGCAAATGAAACCGCAGCAGGCTTCAGGTTACAGGTTTTGTAACAACAAATACCATCCAAAAGAACAGGTGTACTTCTTCCCATGGATAATCTGATATGATCCTTTTTTTCACGGACACAACCATCGCTAACAAATGTAGATGAGGCCAAAACAGCAGCTGCTTCAATGGATCTGAAGTGCTCCATAAAGTGGCCTCTCCTCCACCCCAATTTCAAGATCCCAAATACTCCATTCCTCTGTGGTGTCAATCCAATCGCACTTGCTTCCTAACAGCTCTCAAGTTTCCACCAGCCCTGCTGAGTATGGGGTGACAGAGATGGTTGAGTTTGCATAGCTGCTCAGTCGCACTATAGCCTGGGAATCAGAGGTCTGCTCCAAAGCTGCAATGAGTACAGACAAGGAAGTTATTATTATTTTTATTATTATTGATTTATAGAGCACCATTGATTCCATGGTGCTGTACATGAGAAGGGGGTTACATACAGAATACATATACAAGTAACTATAGACAGACTGGTACAGAGGGAAGAGGGCCCTGCCCTTGCGGGATTACATTCTAAAGGATTTTTGGGAGGAGACAGTAGGAGTGGTGTAGGTTGAGCGTCAAGTACGTATGGTGGTGGTGTCATTGAAGGTTATAGTCATTTCTGAACAGATGAGTTTTCAGATTCAGTTTGAAGCTTGCGGGTGTAGCAGATAATCTGACGTGTTCAGGTAGCGAGTTCCATGAGACAGGGGAAATGATCTGCGCAGATGGCCAGAAGCTTTGTGAGTGGGATCCAGGCCCCGATGAAGAAGGTGCTGAGCCTAATCTACACCCTCATTTCCAAAAAGTAAATCCTCCTGGTGGAGACAATGGGGAACATGATGAGGAGCACAGATACCTGATTGGAATGACAACTTTACTATTCGGTCAGGGCAGGAAGAGGTTGTCTCGGAGGACTCAGGACGAGGGGAATGAAAACACACAGGGTTTTTGATGAGGTTGGAGACCACACTTACTGACAAACCAAAGTCAGCCAGTCGATGAGGTCAGCAGAGGAGGTGGAGGAGGATGCTACTGACGACGAGGTTACGTTGCGTCTTCCTGGCCAGAGACAAAGTACTGGA
Organism: Anomaloglossus baeobatrachus; assembly: GCF_048569485.1. Lineage (NCBI taxonomy): Eukaryota > Metazoa > Chordata > Amphibia > Anura > Aromobatidae > Anomaloglossus > Anomaloglossus baeobatrachus. Next base: position 235,841,945 of record NC_134354.1, read on the forward strand.
AGCACGTCAACAACTGAATCCTGGACCACAACTTTGAGCAGAAGTCGTGTTGGCTATGCAGGTCGCATGGGCTGTAAGCCTTGCCTAGCCTGTGAATTTTTGGACATCGCAAAGGATCACCCAAGTCATGGAATCTGTAAGATTTGTCAACAATCTGTAGGTAGAAGGCAAAAACTCACACTTTTGAGTAGTTCCTCCATGAAGTGTCACATGGATATGAATTGATAGCGTGAAGGTGTATTGCTCAGCTTTAGCCACGCCACTGTCAATGCAACATGCTTATTTGCCATTGCATGCATTGTTGCAGACTACACACAAGGGGCTGCTGTTTTTTTGGATCTGCCTTTGTTTGGTCACTATAGCAATATCAAATTGCTCTTCGGATGTGGACTTGGAGATGCTGTCTATGAACACAAGGAAAAGCTAAAGGTGTGTGTTACAGCAAAGAGCCACTGCGGAAACACTTCGTTCAATTGTGAGGGGAGTCATGTTGTACTTTGATCATGAGCCCCGTAATGCCAGTGAGCAGCATCCTGTGCCACAGACCAACATTCTTACAGTGCTGTCTATACTGTTTACCGTGAGAGGAGCGTAAAGTCTGTATTTCTGGAAACTGGACATCAGAGTACCCGGGTACGGTAGGCTGTGCCCAGACAATAATGCGGGCACGCAACACTTTGTTTTATTAGCAAAACACATATCTGTTCTGGGTAGGCCGACTATATAGACAATAAGACTTGCTGCCTCTGCACTGTCAAATTGTCACGTACAGTTTAAATCATAGAGGGACAGCATCACATGTTTGCATTGACTGTTGCTTTTCAAGATTTCCATGAGTGTGTTGCAGAGCTGTGTGGTTTGCATTCACACTGTTATCATCTGCATTATCTGTGAGGCTTCAGCTAACAAGGGTATTCAGGGGGGGTAATGTGTTTTGACTATGTTTAGGTAGATAACTTGGAAGCTCTTGTGATGCGCCACTGTTAAGTTGTGTTCAAACACACACACACACACACACACACGCACAAACACACAATTACTGCTACGCAGAGGGATTAGCAGGTAGTAGGCAACAGAATAGATTGTTCAATTATTTAAATTGCATGCATGGTTCTTATTGTTTGTTTTGGTAAAGTTAAACAATCATTTATCAACCCAACTGCCTAGAATCCTTTTCCTGTTGCCTGGTTTTGCTGCATACTGGAGAGCCCACACTGTACACAACTTAAAATGAAGCATAAGTCGCAATGTGAATTTCACTGTGCTACAATGCGGCCTAGCGGGCCTGTGCAACCACCGCCTGCCCCATCAAGTGCATCTGCGTGCTCTTCATCCTCTGTGACTGTGGGGACAGCAGTCACACATGGTTTTTCACACTGAACTTCCACTCCTTTACCCGCAACAGGGAGTGTGATTGGCAGGTCATCACTTGTTTTGGAAGTGGAAACAGAAGGTATTGTTGAGCTGTCAGACATCGAGAGAACCATCATTGGATGCAGGCTACATTATATCCACGCCTGCACCTTCGTCACAGATTGGCTGGACTACCTGCAGTTAATAATTGCATTCCAGAAATGGAAAGGAGTGTAGAATGCACATGTGTTGTACCTTGCTTGGCAGCAAAGGAACACTAACTTAGTATTCCAGACAATTTTAGGATGGCAGAAAAAGAGTCAGCTCTTTGGGCAAATTAAATAGCGTGGCAAAAGTGGACAGATGGGTACAGGGGCCGTGTTCTGTGGGTACCAGGACAGTAAAAGAAACCTCACTTTCTATCCCTCCTAATGATCAAATGCAGCAAGGAATTCCCTGAGTTTGCTATAAAATTAGCATAGCTAAATGTGCATGAGGGTAGAATGCAGAGGTGCTTGAGATTGCTTGGCACAAGTGGCACAATAAAGGAGTCCAACAGCCACTTTTTGTATGCCACTAAATGGCATTATTTTTTGCTATCATTATAGCTTATTAAAAACAGAGCAGGAGGGTGTCCTGCACAGGTGCTAGAAATAGCTTGGCACCAGTGGGGCACTAAAGGAGTACAACAGCCACTTCTTGTATGCCACTAAGTTTACTCAATTTTTGGTATTATAACGTCTTAGTAAGTAACAATGAGTTTGAGTTTGCAATGCAGGCAGACGTGCTGCAAATATCTTTGCACTAATGGGACTATACAGAAGTCCAATAGCCACGTTTAGGATGCCACTAGGTACACTCAGTGTTTGCTAGTATAATGGCTTAGTTATAATGAGTTGGAGTGTGCAATGCAGGCAGATGTGCTGCAAATATCTGTGCACTACTGGGACTATACAGAAGTCAAACAGCCACGTTTAGGATGCCACTAGGTACACTCAGTGTTTGCTAGTATAATGGCTTAGTTATAATGAGTTGGAGTGTGCAATGCAGGCAGACGTGCTGCAAATATCTGTGCACTACTAGGACTATACAGAAGTCCAACAGCCACGTTTAGGATGCCACTTGGTACACTCAGTGTTTGCTAGTATAATGGCTTAGTTATAATGAGTTGGAGTGTGCAATGCAGGCAGACGTGCTGCAAATATCTGTGCACTACTGGGACTATACAGAAGTCCAACAGCCACGTTTAGGATGCCACTAGGTACACTCAGTGTTTGCTAGTATAATGGCTTAAGTATAATGAGTTGGAGTGTGCAATGCAGGCAGACATGCTGCAAATATCTTTGCACTAATGGGACTATACAGAAGTCCAACAGCCACGTTTAGGATGCCACTAGGTACACTCAGTGTTTGCTAGTATAATGGCTTAGTTATAATGAGTTGGAGTGTGCAATGCAGGCAGACGTGCTGCAAATATCTGTGCACTACTGGGACTATACAGAAGTCCAACAGCCACGTTTAGGATGCCACTAGGTACACTCAGTGTTTGCTAGTATAATGGCTTAGTTATAATGAGTTGGAGTGTGCAATGCACGCAGACGTGCTGCAAATATGTTTGCACTAATGGGACTATACAGAAGTCCAACAGCCACGTTTACGATGCCTCTAGGTACACTCAGTGTTTGCTAGTATAATGGCTTAGTTATAATGAGTTGGAGTGTGCAGAGGACAGTAGGGTACAGTGCCAGGATTGTGGGTGTCTGGGTAGAGGAATGGAAGTCTGCCTTTCTATCCCTCCTAATGGGGAAATGCAGCGAGGAAATCCCTGACCTTAGCTACACAGACGCTGTCATCTTGTGTAGCTGTTAAACTCTGTTTTCAGGACCTGTCAACTATGGCTCTGACCCTGCCGGTACGAGCCCTTAAAAGGACTGATAGATAGTGCTCTCCCTAAGCTGTCCAGTGCTGTGTATGGAGCGCATACAGCAGTATTGGCAATAGGACTCAGGAAGGAGCTGCGCCAATGATGTCTGACATCAAGGACGCAGAAGGCAGATAATGGCGTGCTGGAGGAAAATGTCCGGTTTTATAATGCAGGGACATGTGACATGGACATCCTATCACACATGTCGTTGTTTCTCTGGCTTAAAGTCCACTTAGCTGTGTGTGTGTCTGGGATTGGCTGACATGCTGCCCGCCCCACTACACGCGCGCGCTTAGGGAAGGAAGACAAGGAAAAAAAAAAAAATGGCGATCGCCATTATCCATACAGCAGTGATCTGAATGCGCTGTTCACGCACACTATACACTGAAATTTCATAATAGTGTGAGTCACAGAGTGACTTACACTATTACAGCGGAAAGCCAGCTAGGAATTAGCTGGTTTTTTTCGATGCTAGAACCGTTCTCGAACGTAGCTAGAACTATCGAGCTTTTGCAAAAAGCTCGAGTTCTAGTTCGATCTAGAACAGCCCCCAAAATCACTCGAGCCGCGAACTGGAGAACCTCGAACCGCGAACCGTGCTCAACTCTAATTGTTACTAAGCCATTATACTAGCAAACACTGAGTGAACTTAGTGGCATCCTAAAGGTGGCTATTGGACTTCTGTATAGTCCCACTAGTGCAAAGATATTTGCAGCACGTCTGCCTGCATTGCACACTCCAACTCATGGTTACTAAGCCATTATACTAGCAAACACTGAGTGAACTTAGTGGCATCCTAAACGTGGCTATTGGACTTCTGTATAGTCCCACTAGTGCTAAGATATTTGCAGCACGTCTGCCTGCATTGCACACTCCAACTCATTGTTATTAAGCCATTATACTAGCAATTTATGCTGCCAGTTTAAGGGCCGTAGTTGCATTGTCAGGGATAATTATTCTTTATTATTCTGCTGTTAATAAAGCTAGACCACCGCTGCAATCTACACCACCTCTCAATTTTTACTACCACATTTTAAGTGCACAATCTTGTCGCAATCAGCATGAGTGGCAAAATGACAGATGCTGGTGGAAAGGGGAAGAGGCGTGTTGTAAAAGGAAAAAAAGGGTTTGTCCGTGGGGAAGGTGGCAAAGCTCCATTAACATCTGCTGAAGATAGACCATACACCAGCAAAAGTATTATGTCTACTACTTTCCGTGGACAATCCGATGTGCTCCCTTTTTTACGGACACGAACAATAGGAACACAGGTAGATGATGGCCAAAAAAGGAAAATGCTTGAATGGATCTCAAGTGGTCCAACAAGTGCCCTCTCAGCCACCTCAACTACCGCATCCAAAAAACACCAGTGCTCTGAGCTGTCATCACAATCAAACTTGCTTTCTCCCAGCTCTGAAGTCTCCATCAGCCCTGCACAGTATGGTGGAAGTGAGATGGCTGAGTCTGCAGAGCTGTTCAGTCACACTATAGCCTGGGAATCAGAGGTCTGCTCCCAAGCTACAGTGAGTACAGACCAGGAAATGGTCTGCAGTGATGCCCAGAACCTTTGTGACTCTGATTCAGGTCGTGAGGACCAAGTTTCTGAGCATAATGTTGACCCTTTGTCACAAACTGTAACACCAGTGGTGTTAGACAATGAGGAACATACTGATGACGATGAGATGCAGATACCAGATTGGGATGACAACTTAAATATTCGGTCAGGGCAAGAAGAGGCTCGGTCTAAGGGTGAGGGGAGTGCAAACACAACAATTGATGAGAAAGTTCTAGATCCCACCTACTGTCAACCCACAGTCAGGCACTCGAGAAGGTCAACAGAGGCGGTGGAGGAGGATGCAACCGACGACGAAGTTACCTTGCCCCTTCCTGGACAGAGTCGGAGCACTGGTAGCACGTCTACAACTGCATCATCAGCCACCACTCTGCCTCTGAGCACTAGTCGGGGGGGCTCAGCAGGTCGCATGCCCTCTAAGCCTTGCCTAGCCTGGTCCTTTTTTGACATAGAAAACGATCGCCCAAATTATGTGATGTGTAAAATTTGTCGTGATTCTGTTAGTAGAGGTCAAAACCTCAGCAGTTTGACAACTTCTTCCATGAATCGTCACATGACTAAATATTATAGGTCCCAGTGGGAAGCTCACCGTGCTGCAATGCGGCCTAGCGGAGCGAACCATCCACGGCTTGCCCCTTCCAGTGCATCCGCGCGCTCTTCATCTTCTAGGACTGTGGGGACAGCTGTCACACCTGGTTTTCCACGCACAACTTCCACCACTGTAACCGCAACAGGCAGTTTGCTTGGTAGGTCGTCAGTTGGTTTGGAAGGGGAAACAAGTGCGTGTGTACAGCTCTCTCAGACATCGATAGCACCAACGTTGGATGAAGGCAACATCGTGTCTCCGACTGCACTTTCCTCACAAAGCTGCATTTTTCCAGGGACACCCTACTCAACACCGTCTACACACAGCAGCCAGATCTCTGTCCCTCAGATGTGGACAAATAAAAGGCCATTTCCTGCAACCCATGACAAAGCTAAGAGGTTGACTTTATCCCTCTGTAAGCTCTTGGCTACCGAAATGCTGCCTTTCCGCCTGGTGGACACACAGGATTTTAGAGACCTTATGTCTGTCGCTGTGCCCCAGTACCAGATGCCCAGTCGCCACTACTTCTCTAAGAAAGGCGTGCCCGCGCTACACCAGCATGTCACACACAACATCACCGCTTCCTTGAGAAACTCTGTGTGTGAACAGGTGCATTTTACCACCGATACTTGGACCAGTAAGCATGGACAGGGACGTTACATGTCGCTGACTGGGCACTGGGTAACTATAGTGATAGATGGTGAAGGGTCTGCTGCACAAGTCTTGCCGTCCCAACGACTTGTGTGTCAATCCTCTGTCTGTCCAAGTTCCGCCACTGCTTCTGCCTCCTCCACCTCATCTGGGTCCTCCACCTCCGCCCCAAGCCTGCCTGGTCAAGCCACCAGCATTCTCACTGTGCAGAAGGAATCACGCACCCCTCATTACTATGCTGGCAGCAGAGCGCAACGGCATCAGGCGGTCTTTAGCTTGAAATGTCTTGGAAATAAGAGTCACACAGCGGCTGAGTTGTGGGCAGCTCTGGAGACTGAGTTTAATAAATGGTTGTCTCCACTAGAGATGAGCGAACCGGTCCCGGTTCGGCTCGAGGTCGGTTCGCCGAACGGAACTCCCGTTCGAGTTCGGCTCGTCGAACGTTCGACGAACCGAACTCGAGCCAATAGGAAACAATGGCAGGCAATCACAAACACAGAAAAACACCTAGAAAACACCCTCAAAGGTGTCCAAAAGGTCACAAACAACTCACAACACATGGGAAAGTGACAAGGACATATACTCATGTGAAAACAAAAGAGCTGGACAAGGAAAAAGAGGAGGACACACAGATATATGAGTATATGCAAGGAAACATCGATTCCATTATTGTGCAACTTGAGCCCTGTTCATTTTAGGCTTCCAATCTGGATAAATTGCCTGAGCTCGCCACGTACGCCTTGTGGATCTTGTCATGTCCTGCAGCCAGCGTTCTCTCGGAACCTGTCTTCAGTGCTGCTGGTGGTCTGCTGGCAGATAAGCACACGCGTCTGTCCACTGACAATGTGGACATGGCTCTCAGAGGACTTTTCTTCCCCTGGGTCAGCCAGGGGACGGGAAAGGCACGCATATTTTTGAGAGTGCTTCATGCAAAGCATCTTTTTCTTTTTCAAAAGGGGGCTCAACCCATGCCAGTCAAGTGGGGTGTGTGTGGCCCATTTAGTGGAAACGAGGGAGACTGTGGTTGGAGTCCCCTCGCTGTGTCTCTAAAAGAACCAAGATGAACAAGTCATGGCTCTCAGAGGACTTTTCTTCCCCTGGGTCAGCCAGGGGACGGGAAAGGCACGCGTATTTTTGAGAGTGCTTCATGCAAAGCATCTTTTTTTTTTTCAAAAGGGGGCTCAACCCATGCCAGTCAAGTGGGGTGTGTGTGGCCCAGTTAGTGGAAACGAGGGAGACTGTGGTTGAAGTCCCCTCGCTGTGTCTCTAAAAGAACCAAGATGAACAAGTCATGGCTCTCAGAGGACTTTTCTTCCCCTGGGTCAGCCAGGGGACGGGAAAGGCACGCGTATTTTTGAGAGTGCTTCATGCAAAGCATCTTTTTCTTTTTCAAAAGGGGGCTCAACCCATGCCAGTCAAGTGGGGTGTGTGTGGCCCAGTTAGTGGAAACGAGGGAGACTGTGGTTGGAGTCCCCTCGCTGTGTTTCTAAAAGACCCAAAATGAACAAATCATGGCTCTCAGAGGACTTTTCTTCCCCTGGGTCAGTCAGGGGACGGGAAAGGCACGCGTATTTTTGAGAGTGCTTCATGCAAAGCATCTTTTTCATTTTGAAAAGGGGCATCAACTGATGTCATTCAAGAGGGGTGTGTGTGGCCCATTTAGTGGAAATGAGGGAGACTGTGGTTGGAGTCCCCTCGCTGTGTCTCTAAAAGAACCAAGATGAACAAGTCATGGTTCTCAGAGGACTTTTCTTCCCCTGGGTCAGCCAGGGGACGGGAAAGGCACGCGTACTTTTGAGAGTGCTTCATGCAAAGCATCTTTTTCTTTTTCAAAAGGGGGCTCAACCCATGCCAGTCAAGTGGGGTGTGTGTGGCCCAGTTAGTGGAAACGAGGGAGACTGTGGTTGGAGTCCCCTCGCTGTGTCTCTAAAAGAACCAAGATGAACAAGTCATGGCTCTCAGAGGACTTTTCTTCCCCTGGGTCAGCCAGGGGACGGGAAAGGCACGCGTATTTTTGAGAGTGCTTCATGCAAAGCATCTTTTTCTTTTTCAAAAGGGGGCTCAACCCATGCCAGTCAAGTGGGGTGTGTGTGGCCCAGTTAGTGGAAACGAGGGAGACTGTGGTTGGAGTCCCCTCGCTGTGTTTCTAAAAGACCCAAAATGAACAAATCATGGCTCTCAGAGGACTTTTCTTCCCCTGGGTCAGCCAGGGGACGGGAAAGGCACGCGTATTTTTGAGAGTGCTTCATGCAAAGCATCTTTTTCATTTTGAAAAGGGGCATCAACTGATGTCATTCAAGAGGGGTGTGTGTGGCCCATTTAGTGGAAACGAGGGAGACTGTGGTTGGAGTCCCCTCGCTGTGTCTCTAAAAGAACCAAGATGAACAAGTCATGGCTCTCAGAGGACTTTTCTTCCCCTGGGTCAGCCAGGGGACGGGAAAGGCACGCGTATTTTTGATTGTGCTTCATGCAAAGCATCTTTTTCATTTTGAAAAGGGGCATCAACTGATGTCATTCAAGAGGGGTGTGTGTGGCCCATTTAGTGGAAACGAGGGAGACTGTGGTTGGAGTCCCCTCGCTGTGTCTCTAAAAGAACCAAGATGAACAAGTCATGGCTCTCAGAGGACTTTTCTTCCCCTGGGTCAGCCAGGGGACGGAAAGGCACGCGTATTTTTGAGAGTGCTTCATGCAAAGCATCTTTTTCTTTTTCAAAAGGGGGCTCAACCCATGCCAGTCAAGTGGGGTGTGTGTGGCCCAGTTAGTGGAAACGAGGGAGACTGTGGTTGGAGTCCCCTCGCTGTGTCTCTAAAAGAACCAAGATGAACAAGTCATGGCTCTCAGAGGACTTTTCTTCCCCTGGGTCAGCCAGGGGACGGGAAAGGCACGCGTATTTTTGAGAGTGCTTCATGCAAAGCATCTTTTTCTTTTTCAAAAGGGGGCTCAACCCATGCCAGTCAAGTGGGGGGTGTGTGGCCCAGTTAGTGGAAACGAGGGAGACTGTGGTTGGAGTCCCCTCGCTGTGTTTTACATGCTTTTAGAAGGGCATGACATGGCTTGGAGGTTGACTTTCATCATCTGCAAACTGTTGGCTACCAAAATGCTGCCTTTCCAACAACTGTGGTTATAGACAATGAGGAACATACTGATGAAGATGAGACGCAGATACCCGATTGGGATGACAACTGAAATATTCGGTCAGGGCAAGAAGAGGCTCGGTCTGAGGGGGAGGTGAGTGCAAACACAACAATTGATGATGAAGTCCTAGATCACACCTACTGTCAACCCACAGTCAGACACTCGAGGAGGTCAACAGAGGCGGTGGAGGAGGATGCAACCGACGTCGAAGTAACCTTGCGCCTTCCTGGACACAGTCGAAGCACTGGTAGCACGTCTACAACTGCATCCTCAGCCACCACTCTGCCTCTGAGCATTATTCGGGGTGGATCAACAGGTCGCATGGCCTCTAAGCCTTGCCTAGCCTGGTCCTTTTTTGACATAAAAAAAGATCGCCCTAATTATGTGATCTGTAACATTTGGCATGGTTATCTTAGTAGAGGTCAAAACCTCAGCAGTTTGACAACTTCTTCCATGAATCGTCACATGAATAAATATCATATGGCCTGGTGGGAAGCTCACCGTGCTGCAATGCGGCCTAGCGGAGCCAACCATCCATCGCCTGCCCCTTCCAGTGCATCCGCGCGCTCGTCATCTTCTAGGACTGTGGGGACAGCTGTCACACCTGTTTTTCCACCCACAACTTCCACCACTGTAACCGCAACAGGCAGTTTGCTTGTTAGGTCGTCAGTTGGTTTGGAAGGGGAAACAAGTGATTGTGTACAGCTCTCTCAAACATCGATAGCACCAACGTTGGATGAAGGCAACATCATGTCTCCGCCTGCACTTTCCTCACAAACCTGCATTTTTACAGGGACACCCTACTGAACACCGTCTACACACAGCAGCCAGATCTCTGTCCCTCAGATGTGGTCAAATAAAAGGCCCCTTACTGCGACCCATGACAAAGCTAAGAGGTTGACTCTATCCCTCTGTAAGCTGTTGGCTACCGAAATGCTGCCTTTCCGCCTAGTGGACACACAGGATTTTAGAGACCTTATGTCTGTCGCTGTGCCCCAGTACCAGATGCCTAGTCGCCACTACTTCTCTAAGAAAGGCGTGCCCGCGCTACACCAGCATGTCACACACAACATCACCGCTTCCTTGAGAAACGCTGTGTGTGAACGGGTGCATTTCACCACCGATACTTTGACCAGTAAGCATGGACAGGGACGTTACATGTCGCTGACTGGCCACTGGGTAACTATGGTGATAGATGGTGAAGGGTCTGCTGCACAAGTCTTGCCGTCCCCACGACTTGTGTGTCAATCCTCTGTCTGTCCAAGTTCCGCCACTGCTTCTGCATCCTCCACCTCATCTGGGTCCTCCACCTCCGCCCCAAGCCTGCCTGGTCAGGCCACCAGCGTTCTCACTGCGCAGAAGGAATCACGCAACCCTCATTACTATGCTGGCAGCAGAGCGCAACGGCATCAGGCGGTCTTTAGCTTGACATGTCTTGGGAATAAGAGTCACACAGCTGAGGAGTTGTGGTCAGCTCTGCGGTCCGAGTTTAATAAATGGTTGTTTCCACTCAACCTGCAGCCTGGTAAGGCCGTGTGCGACAATGCTGCAAACCTGGGTGCGGCCCTTCGCCTGGGCAAGGTGACACACGTACCTTGTATGGCTCACGTGTTGAACCTTGTCGTCCAGCAATTTTTAACACACTATCCCGGCCTAGATGGCCTTCTGAACAGGGCACGAAAACTGTCTGCTCACTTCCGCCGTTCAAGCGCCGCAGCTGAGCGACTTGCATTGCTCCAGAAGTCTTTCGGCCTGCCGGTTCATCGCCTGAAATGCGATGTGGCGACACGCTGGAATTCAACTCTCCACATGTTACAGCGACTGTGGCAGCACCGCCGTGCCCTGGTGCAATACGTCATGACGTATAGCCTGGGCCAACGAGATGCAGAGGTGGGGCAGATCACCCTGATGGAGTGGTCTCAGATCAAGGACCTATGCACCCTTCTGCACAGTTTCGACATGGCGACGAATATGTTTAGCGCTGACAATGCCATTATCAGCATGACGATTCCAGTCATTTACATGCTGGAACACACGCTAAACACTATTCGGAGTCAGGGGGTGGGACAACGAGAAGGGGATGAACTACAGGAGGATTCATATGCGCAAGACACAACAACATCACCAAGGTCCAGACGTTCATCATCACCAAGGCGCCAGGCATGGCAGCATGGGGGACAGGGATCAACAAGGGCGCATGGTAGCAGGCGAGATGTTGAGGAAGGTGCAGGAGGACATGAAGATATGGAGGACGAACTGTCCATGGACATGGAAGACTCAGCAGATGAGGGGGAGCTTGCTCAAATTTCAGTTGAAAGAGGTTGGGGGGAGATGTCAGAGGAAGAAAGAACGGTTAGCACCTCTATGCCACAAAGACAGCGTGGACTTGGTCCGCATGGCTGCGCAAGACACATGAGTGCCTTCTTGTTGCACTACCTCCAACATGACCCTCGTATTGTCAAAATTAGAAGTGATGATGACTACTAGCTTGCCACACTATTAGATCCCCGGTACAAGTCCAAATTTTGTGACATAATTCCACCCATAGAAAGGGACGCACGTATGCAGGAGTATCAACAGAAGCTGTTACTCGATCTTAGCTCGGCTTTTCCACCAAACAACCGTGCAGGTGAAGGGAGTGATTCTTCCAGTTGTAACTTGACAAACATGGGACGGCCTCGTCATCTTCAACAGTCTACCCGTACCAGTAGGACCGGATCTGGTGCTGGTAACAGCAATTTTATGGAATCTTTTAATAATTTTTTTAGACCCTCCTTTGCAAGGCCACCAGAGACAACAAGTCTGACACATAGTCAACGGATGGAGAGGATGATACAGGAGTGTCTCCAAATGAACATCGATGCAATGACTTTTCAAAGGGAGCCTTGCTCCTTTTGGGCTTCAAATCTAGAAAAATGTCCAGAGCTCTCCAGTTACGCCTTGAAGATTTTGTCGTGTCCAGCTGCCAGCGTTGTCTCTGAACGTGTCTTCAGTGCTGCTGGGTGTGTGCTGACAGATAAGTGCACGCGTCTGTCCAGTGACAATGTGGACAGACTGACGTTCATCAAAATGAACAAGTCATGGATCCACAAGGAATTTACTACCCCTGTGTCATCCTGGGGAGAGTAAATGCTTGTGGATTTGGAATGTGCTTGATGCAAATCAAAACATCCTGTTTGCAACTAGGTCACAAGTGCTGCCACTGAATGGGTGGGTGTGTGTGGGGCACAATTTTTGGAAAAAAGGGAGGCTCCGCTTGGAGTAACCCTTGCTTGCTGTGTTTTTTAAAAATGATACAAGATGAACAGATCTGAAGGCAAGATGAAGGCAACATCATGTCTCCGCCTGCACTTTCCTCACAAACCTGCATTTTTCCAGGGACACCCTACTCAACACCGTCTACAGACAGCAGCCAGATCTCTGTCCCTCAGATGTGGACAAATAAAAGGCCATTTCCTGCGACCCATGACAAAGCTAAGAGGTTGACTTTATCCCTCTGTAAGCTCTTGGCTACGGAAATGCTGCCTTTCCGCATGGTGGACACACAGGATTTTAGAGACCTTATGTCTGTCACTGTGCCCCAGTACCAGATGCCCAGTCGCCACTACTTCTCTAAGAAAGGTGTGCCTGCGCTACACCAGCATGTCGCACACAACATCACCGCTTCCTTGAGAAACTCTGTGTGTGAACAGGTGCATTTCACCACCGATACTTGGACCAGTATGCATGGATAGGGACGTTACATGTCGCTGACTGGGCACTGGCAAACTATGGTGAGAGATGGAGAAGGGTCTGCTGTACAAGTCTTGCCGTCCCCACGAGTTGTTTCAATCCTTGTTCTGTATGTAGAAGTTAATACACTGCTTCTGCCTCTTCAACCTCGTGTGGGTCCTCCACCTTGGCGCAAACCCTGTGTGGTCAGGCCACCCTTCCAAGCAACTGCGCACAAGGACTACCACACACCTCCTTACTATGCTGGCAGCAGAGCTCAATGCCATCAGGCGGTCAAAGTTTTACTTTGAAATGTATGGGAAATGTGAGTCACACCGCTATTCCAGAGAATAGGAGTCAGGCAGGGTCAAAACATTAATTGAGGAACAGGAACAGAATGGGACGGCCAGGAAAGAATCAGAAAACAAGCAGAGGTGAAATGCGGATCGGCCAACAAGGTACATAAACAGCAAGCAGGAAAAGTAGTCAGGTAACAAGCACACAAAATCATAAAACTGAACTGGGGGTAAAATTAACCAGAGGTTCATAGCTATGTCTGGCAGTGGTCTGCAGACAGGATGGGCATAAAAAAGGGTGTGGTGTCTTCCCATTGGTTGTAGCTGAATGATGGTATTTCATCTGTGAGATACCCACCAGCTACATTCAGCCAGAGATTCTGCATCTGTCAAGGTAATGCAGCCCAGTGGGTGAGCATAACCTGCGTCCACCTGCGCCGCTGGCATGGACTCCTCTCCCATCATCAGCACTATTCATGAAAGGAACACGTTGTAACCTGGCGACCGTAGTACAAATTGACGGAGCGGACTCCGTTGGTGACTTAACAGCCGTGTGCGGCAATGATGCAAACCTGGCTGCGGGCCATCGTCAGGGCAATGTGACACACGTGCCTTGTATGGCTCACGTGTTGAACCTCATTCTCCAGCAATTTTTAAAACACCATCACGGCCTACATGGCCTTGTGCAGCGTGCACGCTCGCTATGTGCTCACTTCCATCGTGCGTACACAGCAGCTCAACAACTTTCGTCGCTACAGAAGTCTTTAGGTCTGGTGGTTAAACGCCTGAAATGCGATGTGCCCACACGCAGGAATTTGAATCTGCACATGTTGCAGCGTGTGTGGCAGCACCGCAGAGCCCTGCTGAGATACGGTATGACATATAGCCTGGGATAACTTGATCAAGAGGTGGTGCAGATCACGCTGCTGGAGTGGTGTCAGATCAAGGACCTATGCACCCTGCTACACAGTTCACAAATGTCGACGAAGATGTTTAGCACTGGCAATGTCATTCTCAGCGTGACAATTCTGGTCATCTACATGATGGAGCATACTGTAATTATTATTCGGAGTCAGGTGTTGGGACAAGAGGAAGGGGAGGAAGTACAGGAGGAGTCATATGCGGAAGGGATAACAAGATCTACGAGGTCCAGATGGTCAGCGGCACCTATGCGGCAGTCATGGTGAGGGAGAGGGATTAACAAGGGCGCATAGTATCAGCAAAAAGTGTGGATGAAAGTGCAGGAGCCCATGAAGAAATGGAGGACGAACTGGCGATGGGCATGGAAGACTCAGCAGATGAGTGAGAGCTTGCTCACATTTCGGTTGTGCGAGGTTGTGGGGAGAGGGCAGAGGAAGGATGCACGATTCTCACCTCTCTGCCACCAACACACCAAGGACTTGGTCCTCCTGGATGCACAAGACACATGAGCGCCTTCTTGCTGCACTACCTACATAACCCTCGGATTGTATGAATTTGAAGTAATCCTGAATACTGGGTTGCCACACTGTTAGATCCCCGGTACAAGACAAAATTTGGCGAACTAATTCCTGCCATAGAAATAGACGCACGTATACAGGAGTATCTGCAGAATGTGGTACGCAATCTTAGATCTACTTTTCCACTAAACACCAGTGCTGCACAGAGTGAATCTCAATGCTTTGTCATGGATAGGAGGAAATGGTCTTTTACTTGATCACATCGGAGGGACCGAGGGATGGCTGCTGTGCTGAGATGGCGTTGAGTACGGTGTCCCTGCACAGTTGCACTTTTGGTCATATCCCAAAATGAGTTGAAAAAGGACAGATGCTGTTGGAAAGGGGAACAGGTGTGTTGGAAAGGGGAAAAAAGTTTTGGTCCGTGGATTTGGTGGTTAAGCAACTGTAACATTTGCTGAAGAAACAACATCTGTTACAGTGGGACTGGCAGATTTGGATAAAGTGGTATATAATCTGTGACCGCTATATAACGAAAATTAATAAGAAAAGAAAGACAAAGGTATATATCCCCATCAGCAGTCAGTGTCCACCGTGCTCCCAGTTGGAAAAGGAGAGGTTGGCAACTTGAAGTTTTGGTGGAGGATACAGAGCTGTGTGGCTATGAAACTAATAGTAGCCTGAACCGAGTTAGACGCCATTCGGATATGGAGACTGGGAGCCCTGTTAGCGTCACAGGGCCCACATGCCCACCCAGCCCAGGAACTCCCTGTTAACAACACAGGGGCCATTGAGTACGCTGAACGTGTGCGTAGGGGCCACACCTGTGGACAGCAGGCGCCTCAGCAGCAGCAGGCCTGTTAATGCCACTGGGCTGCACAAGCAGGACTGTTAGGACAGGAGCTGGTCTTAACCGTTCTGCGTTACCAACTGTGGTGGTGGCCTGCATCCACCACCCTATCCCTGCCTACCTCTGGCGTAAAGCCGCAATTGGTTCAACACATGGAGGTGTGCTCTTTCGGAGCATAATAGAAGACTGCACACCTCCTTGTTGGCTCCAGCCACTTTTATAACCTGGGTCCGCCCCAAACCAGGGTGAACCACAATGCACCTCCTGGAGACAAAAGTAGAGTGACACGTCATGAGTGGCATAACTAGCGTCCTATTTGGAAACGCAACTTCAATGATGACCTCATGGCTGCCATGACCCAAACACCTCACCAGTCATCGTCTGACCATCAATAATGCGGTGACAAGTCATAGGTGTGGGCCTCTGCAAGCCATTTGGGAGGACACCTGATGCCCTGTGGTCTATATGGGACCCCCACATCAGTGCCAGGGCCAAAGAGTTTATTACCGGACCTAGTCTCTGATGCAGGAAGTGCCTGAGCATGCTCAGTAGCATGAAATACAGTCTCTGAAAAAAGACTATCAGCTTTAGCATGGTGTCTAGGCACAAAACAGGACTTAGACCCGGCACGGAATGCAAGCACCTGTGCAAAGAGGCTTTTCACACTTAGTGTGGGAGCATGCGCTGTATCACGAAAAGAAGACTTAGCGGCAGGAATAACACAGTCAGGCTGAGCATACTCACTACGCGAAACACTGTAATTAGGCTTCAGCTGGGGTACATCGGCACACGCATGCGCACTAGCTGCCTCTCCACACTTAGACGTGGAGGGGAAATTTGTCTTGGAGATGCTGTCTACGAACAGAAGGAAAAGCTAAAGGAAGCCTGACTTTCTATCCCTCCGAATTATGAAATGCAGCAATGAATTCCATGAGTTTGCTATAACATTAGCGTAGCAAAATGTGCATGAGGGTGTGATGTAGAGGTGCTAGAAATAGCTTGTCACCAGTGGGGCACTAATGGAATACAACAGCCAGTTCTATGATGCCACTAAATGGCAGTATTTTGTGCTATCATTATAGCTTATTAAAAACAGAGCAGGAGGTTGTCATGCAGAGGTGCTGCACATAGATTTGCAGTAGTGTGAATAGACAAAAGTACAATAGCCACGTTTAGGATACAACTAGGTACACTGAGTGTTTGCTAGTATAATGGCTGAGTTTAAAAAAGTTTGAGTGTGCAATGCAGGCAGACGTGCTGCAAATATCGTTCCAATACTGTGAATAGACAAAAGTACAATAGCCACGTTTAGGATACAACTAGGTACAGTGAGTGTTTGCTAGTATAATGGCTGAGTTTAAAAAAGTTTGAGTGTGCAATGCAGGCAGATGTGCTGCAAATAACGTTCCAATACTGTGAATTGACAAAAGTACAATAGCCACGTTTAGGATACAACTAGGTACACTGAGTGTTTGCTAGTATAATGGCTGAGTTTAAAAAAGTTAGAGTGTGCAATGCAGGCAGATGTGCTGCAAATAACGTTCCAATACTGTGAATTGACAAAAGTACAATAGCCACGTTTAGGATACAACTAGGTACACTGAGTGTTTGCTAGTATAATGGCTGAGTTTAAAAAAGTTAGAGTGTGCAATGCAGGCAGACGTGCTGCAAATATCGTTCCAATACTGTGAGTACAATAGCCACGTTTAGGATACAACTAGGTACAGTGAGTGTTTGCTAGTATAATGGCTGAGTTTAAAAAAGTTAGAGTGTGCAATGCAGGCAGACGTGCTGCAAATAACGTTCCAATACTGTGAATAGACAAAAGTACAATAGCCACGTTTAGGATACAACTAGGTACACTGAGTGTTTGCTAGTATAATGGCTGAGTTTAAAAAAGTTTGAGTGTGCAATGCAGGCAGATGTGCTGCAAATAACGTTCCAATACTGTGAATTGACAAAAGTACAATAGCCACGTTTAGGATACAACTAGGTACACTGAGTGTTTGCTAGTATAATGGCTGAGTTTAAAAAAGTTAGAGTGTGCAATGCAGGCAGACGTGCTGCAAATATCGTTCCAATACTGTGAATAGACAAAAGTACAATAGCCACGTTTAGGATGCCACTAGGTACACTGAGTGTTTGCTAGTATAATGGCTTAGTTTAAAAAAGTTTGAGTGTGCAATGCAGGCAGACGTGCTCTGCAAATGTCTTTGCACTAGTGGGACTATAGCAAAGTCCAATAGCCACGTTTAGGATGCCACTAGGTACACTGAGTGTTTGCTAGTAAAATGGCTTAGTTTAAAAAAGTTTGAGTGTGCAATGCAGGCAGACGTGCTCTGCAAATGTCTTTGCACTAGTGGGACTATAGCAAAGTCCAATAGCCACGTTTAGGATGCCACTAGGTACACTGAGTGTTTGCTAGTATAATGGCTTAGTTATAATGAGTTGGAGTGTGCAGAGGACAAGAGGGTACAGTGGCAGGATTGTGGTGCTCTGGGTAGAGGAATGGAAGCCTGCCTTTCTATTCCCTCCTAATGGTGAAATGCAGGGAGGAAATCCCTGACCTTGGCTACACAGACGCTGTTGCTGTTTGCAGGACCTGTCACCTATGGCTCTCTGACCCTGCCGGTTTGAGCCCTTAAAAGGACTGCTATAAAGTGCTCTCCCTATGCTGTCTAACGCTGTGTATGCAGCGCATACAGCTGTATCGGCTATAGGACTCAGGAGGACGGAGCTGCGACAGTGATGTCTGACAGCAAAGACGCAGAAGGCAGATAATGGCGTCCTGGAAGAAAATGTCCGGTTTTATAATGCAGGGACATGTGACATGGACATCCTATCACACATGCCGTTGCTTCTCTGGCTCAAAGTCCACTCAGCTGTGTGTGTGTCTGGGATTGGCTGACATGCTGGCCCGCCCCACAAGACGCGCGCGCTTAGGGAAGGAAGACAAGAAAAAAAAAAAAAAAATGGCGATCGCCATTATACAAACAGCAGTGATCTGAAGGCACTGTTCACGCACACTATACACTGAAATGTCATAATAGTGTGATTCACAGAGTGACTTACACTATTACAGCAGAAACCAAGCTAGGATTTTGCTGTTTTTTTGCTGCTAGAACCGTTCTCGAACGTTTCTAGAACTATCGAGCTTTTGCAAAAAGCTCTTGTTCTAGTTCGATCTAGAACAGGCCCCAAAATCACTCGAGCCTAGAACTGGAGAACTACGAACCACGAACCGCGCTCAACTCTAGTCTCCACTCAACCTGCAGCCTGGTAAGGCCGTGTGCGACAATGCTGCAAACCTGGGTGCGGCCCTTCGCCTGGGCAAGGTGACACACGTGCCTTGTAGGGCTCACGTGTTGAACCTTGTTGTCCAGCAATTTTTAACACACTATCCCCACCTAGATGGCCTTCTGAACAGGGCACGAAAACTGTCTGCTCACTTCCGCCGTTCAAGCGCCGCAGCTGAGCGACTTGCATTGCTCCAGAAGTCTTTCGGCCTGCCGATTCATCGCCTGAAATGCGATGTGCCGACACGCTGGAATTCGACTCTCCACATGTTACAGCGACTGTGGCAGCACCGCCGAGCCCTGGTGCAATACGTCATGACGTATAGCCTGGGCCAACAAGATGCAGAGGTGGGGCAGATCACCCTGATGGAGTGGTCTCAGATCAAAGACCTATGCACCCTTCTGCACAGTTTCGACATGGCGACGAATATGTTTAGCGCTGACAATGCCATTATCAGCATGACAATTCCAGTCATTTACATGCTGGAGCAGACGCTAAACACTCTTCGGAGTCAGGGGGTGGGACAACAGGAAGGGGAGGAACTACAGGAGGATTCATATGCGCAAGAGACAACAACGTCATCAAGGTCCAGACGTTCATCATCACCAACGCGGCAGGCATGGGACCATGGGGGCAGGGATCAACAAGGGCGCATGGTAGCAGGCGAAATGTTGAGGAAGGTGCAAGAGAACATGAAGAAATGGAGGACGAACTGTCCATGGACATGGAAGACTCAGCGGATGAGGGAGACCTTGGTTAAATTTCAGTTGAAAGAGGTTGGGGGGAGATGTCAGAGGAAGAAAGAACGGTTAGCACCTCTATGCCACAAACACAGCGTGGACGTGGTCCGCATGGCTGCGCAAGACACATGAGTGCTTTCTTGCTGCACTTCCTCCAACATGACCCTCGTATTGTCAAAATTAGAAGTGATGATGACTACTGGCTTGCCACACTATTAGATCCCCGGTACAAGTCCAAATTTTGTGACATAATTCCAGCCATAGAAAGGGACGCACGTATGCAGGAGTATCAGCAGAAGCTGTTACTCGATCTTAGCTCGGCTTTTCCACCAAACAACCGTGCAGATGCAGGGAGTGAATCTCCCAGTTGTAACTTGACAAACATGGGACGGTCTCGTCATCTTCAACAGTCTACCCGTACCAGTAGGACTGTATCTGGTGCTGGTAAAAGCAATTTTATGGAATCTTTTCATAATTTTTTTAGACCCTCCTTTGCAAGGCCACCAGAGACAACAAGTCTAATACATAGTCAACGGCTGGAGAGGATGATACAGGAGTATCTCCAAATGATTATCGATGCCATGACTTTGCAAATGGAGCCTTGCTCATTTTGGGCTTCAAATCTTGAAAAATGGCCAGAGCTCTCCACTTACGCCTTGGAGATTTTGTCGTGTCCAGCTGCCAGCGTTGTCTCTGAACGTGTCTTCAGTGCTGCTGGGTGTGTGCTGATAGATAAGCGCACGCGTTTGTCCAGTGACAATGTGGACAGACTGACGTTCATCAAAATAAACAAGTCATGGATCCAGAAGGAATTTACTACCCCTGTGTCATCCTGGGGAGAGTAAATGCTTGTGGATTTGGAATGTGCTTGATGCAAATCAAAACATCCTGTTTGCAACTAGGGCACAAGTGCTGCCACTGATGGGGTGTCTGTGTGGTCCAATTTTTGGAAAAAAGGGAGACTCCGCTTGGAGTAACCCTTACTTACATTGTTTTTAAAAATGATCCAAGATGAACAGAGCTGGGATCAGGAAAGACTTTGCTACCTTCCCTGGTGTCATCCAGGGGACGGTTAAGAATGGCGTATTTTGGAATGTGCTTGATGCAAATCTAGCTGTGAAGTGTACAACTAGGGCACAAGTGCTGCCACTGAATGGGTGGGTGTGTGTGGGGCACAATTTTTGGAAAAAAAAGGGAGACTCCGCTTGGAGTAACCCTTGCTTGCTGTGTTTTTTAAAAATGATCCAAGATGAACAGAGCTGGGATCAGGAAAGACTTTGCTACCTACCCCGGTGTCATCCTGGGGACGGTTAAGAATGGCGTATTTTGGAATGTGCTTGATGCAAATCAAAACATCCTGTTTCCAACTAGGGCACAAGTGCTGCCACTGATGGGGTGTCAGTGTGGCCCAATGTTTGGAAAAAAGGGAGACTCCGCTTGGAGTAACCCTTACTTACATTGTTTTTAAAAATGATCCAAGATGAACAGAGCTGGGATTTTTGCTACCTACCCCGGTGTCATCCTGGGGACGGTTAAGAATGGCGTATTTTGGAATGTGCTTGATGCAAATCAAAACATCCTGTTTGCAACTAGGGCACAAGTGCTGCCACTGATGGGGTGTCAGTGTGGCCCAATTTTTGGAAAAAAGGGAGACTCCGCTTGGAGTAACCCTTATTTACATTGTTTTTAAAAATGATCCAAGATGAACAGAGCTGGGATCAGGAAAGACTTTGCTACCTACCCCGGTGTCATCCAGGGGTTGGTTAAGAATGGCGTATTTTGGAATGTGCTTGATGCAAATCTAGCTGTGAAGTGTACAACTAGGGCACAAGTGCTACCACTGAATGGGTGGGTGTGTGTGGGGCACAATTTTGGAAAAAAAGGGAGACTCCGCTTGGAGTAACCCTTGCTTGCTGTGTTTTTTAACAATGTTCCAAGATGAACAGAGCTGATATCAGGAAAGACTTTGCTACCTACCCCGGTGTCATCCTGGAGACGGTTAAGAATGGCGTATTTTGGAATGTGCTTGATGCAAATCAAAACATCCTGTTTGCAACTAGGGCACAAGTGGTGCCACTGAATGGGTGGGTGTGTGTGGGGCCCAATTTTTTGAAAAAAGGGAGACTCCGCTTGGAGTCACCTTGCGGTGTTTTACATGATTTTAGAAGGGCGTGCCCTTCCTATATCTGTGTCTCGTCCTCTTTTTCCTCGTTATGCTCTTTTGTTTTCGCATGAGAATTTGTTCTTGTCACTTTCCCATGTGTTTGTGTTGTGTTGTGAGTTGTTTGTCACCTTTTGGACACCTTTAAAGGGTGTTTTCTAGGTGTTTTTATGTGTTTGTGAATGCCTGCCATTGTTTCCTATGCGGTTCGAGTTCGGTTCGTCGAACGTTCGACGAAGCGAACTCGAACGGGACCTCCGTTCGGCGAACCGACCTCGAGCCGAACCGCGACCGGTTCGCTCATCTCTAGTAACGTCCCTGTCCATGCTTACTGGTCCAAGTATCGGTGGTGAAATGCACCCGTTGACACACAGAGTTTCTCAAGGAAGCGGTGATGTTGTGTGACATGCTGGTGTAGCGTGGGCACACCTTTCTTAGAGAAGTAGTGGCGACTGGGCATCTGGTACTGGGGCACAGCGACAGACATAAGGTCTCTAAAATCCTGTGTGTCCACCAGGCGGAAAGGCAGCATTTCGGTAGCCAAGAGCTTACAGAGGGATAAAGTCAACCTCTTAGCTTTGTCATGGGTCGCAGGAAATGGCCTTTTATTTGTCCATATCTGAGGGACAGAGATCTGGCTGCTGTGTGTAGACGGTGTTGAGTAGGGTGTCCCTGGAAAAATGCAGCTTTGTGAGGAAAGTGCAGGCGTAGACATGATGTCGCCTTCATCCAACATTGGTGCTATTGATGTCTGAGAGAGCTGTACACACGTACTTGTTTCCCCTTCCAAACCAACTGACGACCTACCAAGCAAACTGCCTGTTGCGGTTACAGTGGTGGAAGTTGTGCGTGGAAAGCCAGGTGTGACAGCTGTCCCCACAGTCCTAGAAGATGAAGAGCGCGCGGATGCACTGGAAGGGGCAGGTGGTGGATGGTTCGCTCCGCTAGGCCGCATTGCAGCACGGTGAGCTTCCCACTGGGACATATGATATTTATTCATGTAACGATTCATGGAAGAAGTTGTCAAACTGCTGAGGTTTTGCCCTCTACTAACAGAATCATGACAAATTTTACAGATCACATAATTTGGGCGATCTTTTTCTATGTCAAAAAAGGACCAGGCTAGGCAAGGCTTAGAGGGCATGCGACCTGCTGATCCACCCCGACTAGTGCTCAGAGGCACACTGGTGGCTGAGGATGCAGTTGTAGACGTGCTACCAGTACTCCGACGCTGTCCAGGAAGGCGCAAGGTAACTTCGTCGTCAGTTGCATCCTCCTCCACCGTCTCTGTTGACCTCCTCGAGGGCCTGACTGTGGGTTGACAGTAGGTGGGATCTAGAACTTCCTCATCAATTGTTGTGTTTGCACTCCCCTCACCCTCAGACCGAGCCTCTTCTTGCCCTGACCGAATATTTAAGTTGTCATCCCAATCTGGTATCTGCATCTCATCGTCATCAGTATGTTCCTCATTGTCTATTACCACAGGTGTTTCAGTTTGTGAATAAGGGTCAACATTATGCTCAGAAACTTGGTCATCACGGTCTGAATCTGAATCTGAGTCACAAAGGTTCTGGGCATCACTGCAGACCATTTCCTGGTCTGTACTCACTGTAGCTTGGAAGCAGACCTATGATTCCCAGGCTATAGTGTGACTGAACAGCTCTGCAGACTCAGCCATCTCAGTTCCACAATACTGTGCAGGGCGGATGGAGACTTCAGAGCTGTGAGAATGCAAGTGTGATTGGGCTGAAAACTCAGAGGACTGGTGTTTTTTGGATGCGGTAGTTGAGGTGGCGGAGAGGGCACTTGTTGGACCACTTGAGATCCATTCAAGCATTTTCCTTTTTTGGCCATCATCTACCTTTGTTCCAGTTGTTCGTGTCTGTAAAAAAGGAAGCACATTGGATTGTCCACAGTAAGTAGTAGACATCTTACTTTTGCTGGAAGATGGTCTATCTTCAGCAGATGTTAATGGAGCTTTGGCCCCTTCCCCACGGACAAACCCTTTTTTTCCTTTTCCAACACGCCTCTTCCCCTTTCCACCAGCATCTGTCATTTTGCCACTCATTATGATTGCGAAAAGATTGTGCACTTAAAATGTGGTAGTAAAAATTGAGAGGTGGTGTAGATTTTAGCGGTGGTCTAGCTTTATTAACAGCAGAATAAACAACAATAATTATCCCTGACAATGCAACTACGGCCCTTAAACTGGCAGCAGTGCTTGCTAGTATAATGGCTTATTAACAATGAGTTTGAGTGTGCAATGCAGGCAGACGTGCTGCAAATATCTTTGCACTAGTGGGACAATACAGAAGTCCAACAGCCACGTTTAGGATGCCACTAAGTTTACTCAGTGTTTGCTAGTATAATGGCTTAGTAACAATGAGTTTGAGTGTGCAATGCAGGCAGACGTGCTGCAAATATCTTTGCACTAGTGGGACAATACAGAAGTCCAACAGCCACTTTTAGGATGCCAATAAGTTTCCTCAGTTTTTGCTACTATAATGGCTTAGTAACAATGAGTTTGAGTGTGCAATGCAGGCAGACGTGCTGCAAATATCTTTGCACTAGTGGGACAATACAGAAGTCCAACAGCCACGTTTAGGATGCCACTAAGTTTACTCAGTGTTTGCTAGTATAATGGCTTAGTAACAATGAGTTTGAGTGTGCAATGCAGGCAGACATGCTGCAAATATCTTTGCACTAGTGGGACAATACAGAAGTCCAACAGCCACTTTTAGGATGCCACTAAGTTCCTCAGTGTTTGCTACTATAATGGCTTAGTAATGTTGTAGCTGTTCTGTTTTGTCACAAGTCAGCTTATGGGATCACCAGTGAGGTCCTCTGAATTAGGCCTCTTCAGAGGACCTAATCAAGATCGAGCGCTCGGAGAAAAAGACCTGCATCCATGTGAGCATGATCAATTTTCTGTTTATTTAGCTAAGGTACAGTTTTTTTATACCATTTACAGATCAATGTGATATTGCAAATAAGGCTTCTAGCTGGACTTTACAAGTTGCTCATATGACCTTTAAGTTTTAGCAAAACAAAAATGTAGAGTCATGCATATGAGATAAGAAGAAGATAAGAAGAACATTTAGAGACAATAATAATCCTTGAGCTTGTCTCTTATTCCGAAGGCTCTATGACTATGAACTACCACCAGATATACTTACTAATGAAATAAAATATCTTTAATAAAGAAATAGAGAAACTATTTAACCCTTCTATATCAATTTCCCCCTTTTGTAAATGGTATAACCTTCACTACAGGGTTAGTAGGCGTCCAAACAGGAGCTGCTGGCTTATGGGCCTAGTACCCAGAGGGGTCTTCCTACCACTTCACCCATCCACCCTCAGTGTGGACACCTACTCCCCGTCAGTAGAGGCCATTTGGGGTCCATAGTAAACTACAGAGGGTTCAATACTGAAACTCTTAGAACATACATTTTTCAGTAGTTTAGCTAATGCATATATCAATGCTTTTACAGCTATATAAAGCAATAGACAGAATAACAATAGTTGCATACAGGATTGTATAATGCCAGAAACCCAACCTGCTAGGCCCTTAAACCAATTAGCTGGATTCATAAAAGAAAATGTATTTCCCCACCAGGAGTCTTTGCTGGAATCATCCATATATATACATATATACATACAATAGGAGAACAGACAAAAACTGGTGACTATGTATGTAGATACACACATTGACACAAACACACGGAAACAATCATTGTCCTTTCCACAGATAGCAACATCATTATATTGAAGACTGAACCATAATCCATCATAGGTAATGGGGCCTGAATGAGGGATCTTAGTCTTTACTTTGGTAACTACACCCTCAATGTCCGGATTGTATTCCATCCACCACGACTGTCCCCTAGGCTGTGTGATATTTAGCTGGAACCAGGGATTAGTGACCTTTACAGCTATAGTCAAGGTGGCAAATACATCTTTTCACCAGAATATCGATAGAGTCCAGGTTTCATTGTATATACAGTCTGATATCAACACCTCCTGTGGTTCCAGAGGTAAGGCTAAATATGGCATAGTCTTTGAAGAAAATAAAACTGTGTGTGCAGATCCAACAGTCTTTTGTCTTTTCTCCTTCCATGTCCTCAGTAAGAGAAATATGGTGGCGAATGAGTTTATTATCCCAGTCCGTATTTAAAAGTTCGCTCAGTGTCTTTGTTTGGCGCAGCAACCCTGCTACACCTAGCAGGATAATTAGCAAGACTGTCATTCTGCCGGTGGAGTGACCTTTTAACAGTGACTGGCGTGGATCCAGGTGGGCTTTCCCTCAAGTTTCACTGAGGTGGATGTGGTCAGCTGGACTTGGAATGGGCCATCAAAGCGTGGATCTAGGCTCCTTCTCACGTGTCTGCGCACGACCACCCAATCACCTGGATTCAGTTGATGCACATCTGCACTTGCATTGGGATCTGGAATGGATGAAAAGACATGTTTATGCACCACATTAAGTCTTTCCTGTAAGGCCTGGACGTAGGCTGTCATAGTGCCGTGTTGCATCTGTAACACTTGTGGAAAGCACAGACCTGTTTTTGGGGCACTACCAAAAAGGACTTCAAAAGGAGACAAGCCTGTATTTCTATTTGGAGTGTGTCTGACTGAAAAGAGTGCCAGGGATAAGCACTCTACCCAATTATTTCCTGTCTCTGCCATGGCCTTTTGAATTTTTAGTTTAAGTGACCCGTTTAATCTCTCTACTTTTCCACTGCTCTGCAGATGATAAGGGGTATGGAATGCCTGCTCTATTCCCAGGGCCTGCATAATGTCCCTCATTATTTCTCCAGTGAAGTGTGTACCCCTGTCACTTTCTATGGCTTCTGGGATGCCATACCGACAGACTAGTTCCTTCATCAGTTTTTCTGAAGTTGTTTTAGCATTTGCACATTATACTGGATAGGCCTCAACCCATCCTGAGAAGAGATCTACACATACCAGGACGTATTCATACACTCCTACCTTGGGTAGTTGTATGTAATCCATGTGCAGTCGTTGAATTGGGTAGAGCGGTCTGGGTGTTGCCTTCTTAGGGACTTTTACTGTTTTACCTGGGTTGTGTTGTGCGCAGATAATGCAGGATTGTACGTGTTTGGAGGCTACGTAACTGAAGCCAGGAGCGATCCAGAAGGTATTCACCTGGTTACACATGTGACTTTTTGAGGCGTGAGTGAGGCCATGTGTTGCTTGTGCCATCATAGGGAACAGGGACCTTGGTAAACACAACCTATCCTTACTTTCCCATACTCCATTTGAGTTCAGCCCAGCTCCCATTTTCCCCAGTGTTCCTTCTCTGTTTGGGCAGCCTGATGCTGGAGAGATTTCAGGACATCCAGACTTACTGTGGCTGGGACTTGCTGGCTCCCTGCCACTATCCTCTGATCCCTAGGCCTCTTTGCTGCTGCTTTCGCAG
Source organism: Anomaloglossus baeobatrachus (assembly GCF_048569485.1). Lineage (NCBI taxonomy): Eukaryota > Metazoa > Chordata > Amphibia > Anura > Aromobatidae > Anomaloglossus > Anomaloglossus baeobatrachus. The sequence continues at coordinate 235,869,095 of NC_134354.1, forward strand.
CCGCATCCGCCCTTCTATTGCCCGCTACCTCCAGTGAGTCACCTTTTGTGTGTGCTTTCACCTTAATGATGCCAACCTGGACTGGTAACATTAGTGCCTCCATTAACCGTTTTACCAATTCTGCATTTTTAATAGGCTTACCAGCTGACGTAAGAAAAGCTCTACTTCTCCAGATAGGGCCAAAATCATGACAGATCCCAAATCCATAATTTGAGTCTGAATAAACATTAATTTTCCTACCTGATCCCGCTCTACACGCCTCAATGAGCGCTGTTAGCTCCGCCTCCTGCGCGGACATGTGCGGTGGGAGTGGTTCAGCTCGGATTACCTCATGTGAGGATACTACTGCATATCCAGTGTAGAATCTCCCATCCAGGTGGTATCTGCAGCCATCTACAAAAAACTCAAAATCTGCATTAGTAATAGGTGTATCATAGACATGTGGAAAACCTGCTGTCTCCTGACTCATCAGCTCTATGCAGTCATGCTCGTGCATCATGTCAAAGTATTCATCCTCACTTGCTACCATTGTCACCAATTCCCCCTTTTCTGAATCTACTGGCAAAAGGGTGGCTGGAATAAGAACATTACACCTCTTGAGGGTGACATACTCAGGAATCAGAAGGGCACATTCAAGTCTGAGCTGTCTGGCCATAGACAGGTGTTTCGGTTGGACTTGCACAAGTATATCATGGATGTCATGCGGGGAGTAAATTGTTAAGGGAAATGTCAATGTGATCTCTCAAGCTTTCCTTAGCAGTACTGCTGCAGCCGCTACAGCACGGACACACGTGGGTGACCCTCTGACAACTGGGTCCAATCGTGCTGAGTAGTAAGCTATTGGTCTTTGTTTGTCACCATGTTGCTGTGTGAGGATGGCTGTCGCATGCCCTCCCTGTTCTGTGCAAAACAAGAAAAATGGTTGATCGTAATTTGGAATACCCAGGGCCGGGGCAGATACAATGAGTAGTTTAAGGGAATGAAAGGAATCAATAGCTTCCTGAGTGAGGTCAAAGGGGTCAGATGACAGACAATCATAGAGGGGTTGCATCATTTGCGAGGCAGACCTTATCCAAGGCCTGCAGTATGACACTAAGCCCAAAAAGGTGCGTAGTTGCCGGTGGGACCTGGGTAAGGAGAGATTTTGGACTGCTAGTTTTGTCTCCTCAGTCAGGTGTCTCGTACCTTCAGAGATACAGTGACCCAAAAATGTTACCTTTTGCTTACAGTACTGTAATTTTTCACGTGAAACTTTGCAACCATTCTCTGCCAGAAAACACAGCAAAGAAATTGTGGCTTCCTTGCAGGATGTCTGGTCTGGACAGCAGAGCAAAAGGTCATCCACGTACTGCAATAGCGTAACCCGTGGATGAGGCGGTTGCCACTGCTCCAGAATTCCTGCCATAGCTGTAGAATAAATGGTAGGTGAATTAATTCCTCCTTGCGGGAGGACTGTCCCCATGTACTATTTTCCCTCATGTTTGAAGGCAAAAAGATACTGACAGTCAGGGTGTAGAGGCACAGAGAAAAATGCATTTGCCCAATCAATTACTGTAAAACATTTGGAGGTCCCTGGGATTTGTGACAGTAAGGTATGTGGGTTTGGAACAATGGATGTTACACTCTCAGTGACAGCATTGACAGCTCTCAAATCATGCACCATTCTGTATGTATCAGGGGAACCTTTGGGCCCTTTTTTTCTTGATTGGATACAAGGGAGTGTTACAGGGGGAGGACCTTTTGTACTAGAGCCCCTGCTTGCACATATTCTCTTATCTCTGGTCAGGGCCATTGATTTGGCTGGGCTTAAGGGATACTGTTTTATCAAGGGAATTTCAGACACCAATCCCTCCAGTCCCTTCGTGGTCACCAGTTTCCTGGGCCAGAGGCAAAGGAGGAGGGAAGGAAGGAGGAGAGTCAGTCTGCTCCCTCTCCTATTTGGGGTTTTTGCACTGTCTGGCGTAATGTCCATTCTGTCCACAATTCCAGCACTGTACGGTCACTAGGTCACCTGGTGCCCTCCCTCTTTGCTTCCACTGTTTTCCTTGTGCTCTAGCATACATAACTGGTTGCTTGCATTTTGTCAGTTCAACCCCCTTAGCTACTTGCAGAAGGTCTGTTGGGTCCATGTTTCTCCACTCAGGTCTGGCTGTCTGTACTGCTTCTCGTAAAACCTTATTCATACCGTTAACGAATATACTCATTGGTATTTTGTCATTAAGGGAGGTTCTGACTTTGTACCCCACGTCTGCCCACTTCAGCTGTAACCTCCAAAAGTACGTCTCTATACTCTCCCCTTCCTGCTGTATTATGTCAGTCAGGGAAAGAGGGAAAGGTTGGTCTTCAGGGTCAGATAACTGTTTTCTTTCCTCATCATCAGAGTAATGTCCAGCTTCCTCCCCAAAACTCAATTCCTTCACTACCTCTGTCTCAGTGTCAGCGTCCTCTGTCATCACATGTGATCTGGTTTGAACAGGATTTAGTGCAATCTGCTTAGGGCGAGTAACACTACACGTAGCACAAGTACTTCTCCAGTCTGGGTTTTTCTGACTACAATGTTTACAAGTCCATTCATCTGGTCTGGGTTTCTGATCATGTGAAGGTGGGGCGGTAGCAGTCACAGTTTTTGCTCTTGGTGCATTAAAACATTTATAATACACTTTACATAACAATAATATAATAATACATCCCACTGTTATTTCTTTACATCCACAATGCTGCACCTCTTCCTTGAATCTGTGCCATTTCTCAACATCCAAACACCCACACTCTGGCATGTCTGCCTTTCTGAGTATTGGTCTGATATTTTTCACTGCTTCCTTGACTTTCCTTTCTTGCACTATCTGTTTGGCTGTTTTGGATCCCGCTGGAGCCCCACACTGCACACTGAACAAGTTGCCCATGGCTTCAACTTATTCCCACACAGCCCACCTTTCTGCAAATGCCCTCTCAGTGTCCCTGAACCTTGTTAACAGGCCACACGTCTCCTGGCAAGTCAGAATGGGCTCTCAAGTGGTAGCTGGAAGGCTAAATCAGCATTCACTCTCACCTGCTACACTTGCAGGGCGTATTGGGAAGGGTAAAAAAAACACCTCTCTCACCCAATAGACCAGATGACTAAAGCAGGAAGGACCAGGTGTGATAGTCCTCTCACCTGCTAGACCACCTCCATGTAAGTGGGAAGGCAACACTGCTCTCTAACCCACTTCAAACCTGATGTGCAGTTGGGTACTCCATGCTGGTCCTTTACAAAGTATTCCAGCAACGAACGTAAACTAGAGTTAAACCAAAACAATCCTCAGAGCTGACTTCTCACAGAGGGCAGAAAATCGCGCAGCTGTTCACTTGACCCCTACCAACAGAATAGCAGCGCACAGTTTGTTTAGCAAGAGTGTTATCTCAAAAGAATTCTTCGTCCAGATTCAGCTTTTCCAAAACATCCCTAATATCCACTGGTATAATACACAATCCCAGCAGAAAATTGAGACTACTTACAGTTAGGTCCAGAAATATTTGGACAGTGACACAAGTTTTGTTATTTTAGCTGTTTACAAAAACATGTTCAGAAATACAATTATATATATAATATGGGCTGAAAGTGCACACTCCCAGCTACAATATGAGACTTTTCACATCCAAATCGGAGAAAGGGTTTAGGAATCATAGCTCTGTAATGCATAGCCTCCTCTTTTTCAAGGGACCAAAAGTAATTGGACAAGGGACTCTAAGGGCTGCAATTAACTCTGAAGGCGTCTCCCTCGTTAACCTGTAATCAATGAAGTAGTTAAAAGGTCTGGGGTTGATTACAGGTGTGTGGTTTTGCATTTGGAAGCTGTTGCTGTGACCAGACAACATGCGGTCTAAGGAACTCTCAATTGAGGTGAAGCAGAACATCCTGAGGCTGAAAAAAAAGAAAAAATCCATCAGAGAGATAGCAGACATGCTTGGAGTAGCAAAATCAACAGTCGGGTACATTCTGAGAAAAAAGGAATTGACTGGTGAGCTTGGGAACTCAAAAAGGCCTGGGCGTCCACTGATGACAACAGTGGTGGATGATCGCCGCATACTTTCTTTGGTGAAGAAGAACCCGTTCACAACATCAACTGAAGTCCAGAACACTCTCAGTGAAGTAGGTGTATCTGTCTCTAAGTCAACAGTAAAGAGAAGACTCCATGAAAGTAAATACAAAGGGTTCACATCTAGATGCAAACCATTCATCAATTCCAAAAATAGACAGGCCAGAGTTAAATTTGCTGAAAAACACCTCATGAAGCCAGCTCAGTTCTGGAAAAGTATTCTATGGACAGATGAGACAAAGATTAACCTGTACCAGAATGATGGGAAGAAAAAAGTTTGGAGAAGAAAGGGAACGGCACATGATCCAAGGCACACCACATCCTCTGTAAAACATGGTGGAGGCAACGTGATGGCATGGGCATGCATGGCTTTCAATGGCACTGGGTCACTTGTGTTTATTGATGACATAACAGCAGACAAGAGTAGCCGGATGAATTCTGAAGTGTACCGGGATATACTTTCAGCCCAGATTCAGCCAAATGCCGCAAAGTTGATTGGACGGCGCTTCATATTACAGATGGACAATGACCCCAAGCATACAGCCAAAGCTACCCAGGAGTTCATGAGTGCAAAAAAGTGGAACATTCTGCAATGGCCAAGTCAATCACCAGATCTTAACCCAATTGAGCATGCATTTCACTTGCTCAAATCCAGACTTAAGACGGAAAGACCCACAAACAAGCAAGACCTGAAGGCTGCGGCTGTAAAGGCCTGGCAAAGCATTAAGAAGGAGGAAACCCAGTGTTTGGTGATGTCCATGGGTTCCAGACTTAAGGCAGTGATTGCCTCCAAAGGATTCACAACAAAATATTAAAAATAAAAATATTTTATTTGGGTTTGGTTTATTTGTCCAATTACTTTTGACCTCCTAAAATGTGGAGTGTTTGTAAAGAAATGTGTACAATTCCTACAATTTCTATCAGATATTTTTGTTCAAACCTTCAAATTAAACGTTACAATCTGCACTTGAATTCTGTTGTAGAGATTTCATTTCAAATCCAATGTGGTGGCATGCAGAGCCCAACTCGCGAAAATTGTGTCACTGTCCAAATATTTCTGGACCTAACTGTATATACCTTCACAGCACTTGATTCTAGAAACATATGTAACAGTACACCTTCCAAGGATCAGTTAACCTCACATGTAAATAAAATTATCTAAACCGCTCTTGACACTGATGGGAAAAAATACATATGTCAGGTATCCACTAAAATACTCTATATGGCTATGCCCTGTGACATTTCACAACCGGAACATCTTTTCACAGTCCACAGTATGACCTATAACCATTAGACTTATACATACATATTATTTCACCAAGTCTCTTATCTCAATTACTTGTCACTTTGTTATTCAGAGGCTTCTCATCAATATACAACAACCTATTGCCTGCCTACTTTATCTAGGCATTAATATGAAACCACTTATGAACACATATCCCTAGACCAGTGTATTGCCCATCAAAGATGCAAATATGGCCAAAGCAAAACACAAAACACAGCAACACAGCAAATGTCATTATACAGAGACTGTCCCAAATTCCGTGCTATGCAATCTATGCAATCAGTTAATGGACGGACAACAGATTATCTTATTACTCTATATTTCAACTCTCATTCAGACATGCATGAAAAAACAATACTCACTGGTGATGCCAGAGTTCTTGAACCGTGTGTACAGCCTTACCCAGAATATTCGAGAAATCAGAGAGAGTGAAATAAAGTGTAAGAATAAAGCTTCTCACCTTGCTGCAGCTGAAATTTCACTGTCTCAAGAGTCCCCAAAACTTCTTCTGAATAGGCTGGTTGGCCACGGCTCCACGTTGGGCACCAAAAACTGTTGTAGCTGTTCTGTTTTGTCACAAGTCAGCTTATGGGATCACCAGTGAGGTCCTCTGAATTAGGCCTCTTCAGAGGACCTAATCAAGATCGAGCGCTCGGAGAAAAAGACCTGCATCCATGTGAGCATGATCAATTTTCTGTTTATTTAGCTAAGGTACAGTTTTTTTATACCATTTACAGATCAATGTGATATTGCAAATAAGGCTTCTAGCTGGACTTTACAAGTTGCTCATATGACCTTTACGTTTTAGCAAAACAAAAATGTAGAGTCATGCATATGAGATAAGAAGAAGATAAGAAGAACATTTAGAGACAATAATAATCCTTGAGCTTGTCTCTTATTCCGAAGGCTCTATGACTATGAACTACCACCAGATATACTTACTAATGAAATAAAATATCTTTAATAAAGAAATAGAGAAACTATTTAACCCTTCTATATCAGTAACAATGAGTTTGAGTGTGCAATTCAGGCAGACGTGCTGCAAATATCTTTGCACTAGTGGGACAATACAGAAGTCCAACAGCCACGTTTAGGATGCCACTAAGTTTCCTCAGTTTTTGCTACTATAATGGCTTAGTAACAATGAGTTTGAGTGTGCAATGCAGGCAGACGTGCTGCAAACATCTTTGCACTAGTGGGACAATACAGAAGTCCAACAGCCACTTTTAGGATGCCACTAAGTTTCCTCAGTGTTTGCTACTATAATGGCTTAGTAACAATGAGTTTGAGTGTGCAATGCAGGCAGACGTGCTGCAAATATCTTTGCACTAGTGGGACAATACAGAAGTCCAACAGCCACGTTTAGGATGCCACTAAGTTTCCTCAGTTTTTGCTACTATAATGGCTTAGTAACAATGAGTTTGAGTGTGCAATGCAGGCAGACGTGCTGCAAACATCTTTGCACTAGTGGGACAATACAGAAGTCCAACAGCCACTTTTAGGATGCCACTAAGTTTCCTCAGTGTTTGCTACTATAATGGCTTAGTAACAATGAGTTTGAGTGTGCAATGCAGGCAGACGTGCTGCAAATATCTTTGCACTAGTGGGACAATACAGAAGTCCAACAGCCACGTTTAGGATGCCACTAAGTTTCCTCACTGTTTGCTACCATAATGGCTTAGTAACAATGAGTTTGAGTGTGCAATGCAGGCAGACATGCTGCAAATATCTTTGCACTAGTGGGACAATACAGAAGTCCAACAGCCACGTTTAGGATGCCACTAAGTTTACTCAGTGTTTGCTAGTATAATGGCTTAGTAACAATGAGTTTGAGTGTGCAATGCAGGCAGACGTGCTGCAAATATCTTTGCACTAGTGGGACAATACAGAAGTCCAACAGCCACTTTTAGGATGCCACTAAGTTTCCTCAGTGTTTGCTACTATAATGGCTTAGTAACAATGAGTTTGAGTGTGCAATGCAGGCAGACATGCTGCAAATATCTTTGCACTAGTGGGACAATACAGAAGTCCAACAGCCACGTTTAGGATGCCACTAAGTTTACTCAGTGTTTGCTAGTATAATGGCTTAGTAACAATGAGTTTGAGTGTGCAAAGGGCAGGAGGGTACAGTGGCAGGGTTGTGGGTCTGGGTACAGGAAAGGAAGCCTCCCTTTCTATCCCTCCTAATGGGGAAATGCAGCGAGGAAATCCCTGACCTTAGCTACACAGACGCTGTCATCTTGTGTAGCTGTTACCAATGGCTCTGACCCTGCCGGTATTAGCCCTTAGAAGGGCTGAAAGAAACTTCTATCCCTATTCTGTATAGCGCTGTGTATAGAGCGTACACAGCAGTATCGGAGACAGGAGCTACGCCAGCGGTGACTGACACCCAGACGCAGAAGAGATAATGGCGTCCGGACGGGCAGATACTCGTTTTTATAATGCAGGGACATGTGACATGGACATCCTATCACACATGCCATTGCTTCTCTGGCTAAAAGTCCACTTAGCTGTGTGTATGTCTGGGATTGGCTGACATGCTGGCTCGCCCCATTACACACGCGCGCTTAGGGAAGGAAGACAAGGGGAAAAAAAAAAATGGCGATCGCCATTATACATACAGCAGTGATCTGAATGCGCTGTTCCCGCACACTATACACTGAAATTTCATAATAGTGTGAGTCACAGAGTGACTTACACTATTACAGCGGAAAGCCAGCTAGTAATTAGCTTGTCTTTTTGCTGCTAGAACCGTTCTCGAACGTATCTAGAACTATCGAGCTTTAGCAAAAAGCTCGAGTTCTAGTTCGATCTAGAACAGCCCCCAAAATCACTCGAGCCGCGAACTGGAGAACCACGAACCGCGAACCGCGCTCAACTCTAGTGTCTGCACACACATAAGTTAAATAAACAACCAACCACCCCCTTCTTCTCTTTTCTCCCTGAGAATCAAACTCAGGACATTCATGTTTCCAAGCAGTAGTTCTAGCTACGAGCTACTGCCCACAAAGATGAAAGTAAGAGAATTTGATCATCTTTAAGGCTAAGAACGCACTTTGCGTTTCCACCTGCGTTTCTGCTGCTTTTTAGGTCCGTTTTGAGAAGCACCTTTTTCATGCCAAAAGGCATGCGTTTTGATTTTCCAGCAAAGTCAATGGAAAATGATGATTTTCAGATCGCACTTTGCATTTCTAAACACTTCGTTTAATTTGCATATTTTGTAGCAAAAACCATGCGTTCAAAGAAGCAGCATGTCAATTGTTTTTGCCATTTTGGGTGCATTTTGTTCAAAACGCATCTGTCAAAACGCATGTGAAAAAGCATGTAAAAAGCGCTGTAAACGCATCTAAAACGTGGTAAATACACATGCGTTTTCAGCGCTAAAGTTCTGAAAAAGGCAACTTTGGTCAAATTAATTAAGCCCAAAACATGCGTTTAGAACTGCAAGTAGGTGAACGCAAAGTGCGTTCTTAGCCTAAGCTACATAGGCAGCTCACAGGCAGATTATACTGGTACATAGAGACACATCTGTATATAACAGTGTATTTCTATCTCTGTATTCTAGATCATAAGAAAACACAGATTTGTTTTCAATAAAATTACTAAAACAACAATGAAAAACAATTGCAAAATGTTTTTTTGTGAGTTCTTCCAAGACTCAAACCTACAACATAGCAGGTTGCAGCTAAGATGAAGAGCCACAGGCTGCACTGAAATCAGTGGGAGAATGAGTCCAGCTTCTGAACCCACAGTTAAATTATACTGGTACATAGATAAACACTGGTATATGCGGATATATCTCTATGTACCAGTATTCTAGAATAACTATAAAAGAAAGATATTTCTTTCTATAGGATTATTAAAACTACTAAAACAAATAATTACAGTAATGTAATTTTTAATGCACTCTGTTGAAAAAAATCACAAATCAGCAAATAACAGACATATTTATCTCCCCGTAATTGTAACAACCCGCACAACACAGTGATCAGATTATTTATGGTGATCGGTCAATGGTGTAAAAAAATGTTGTGATTGATTTTTTCACTCTATTACACCCATAAAAAAAGTAACAAATATGGAACACTGAGTCCATTTTTACATGTAGCGTAAATGCTGCAGTTTTTTTTTATTGCTTTTTTTCTGTACGTTTTCTGCAGGTTTCCATATCACAATGTGCAATATCAATCTTCTCTATTATGTTTTGCTCTTATTATGTGAGTTCCCCTTATTTGATTTTTTTTTGGTGCAGGTGTAAAGCAGTATTTTTAACGCTTTTTTAATCATACAGAATAGCTTTGATTCTGCACTTAAACATGCAATGCGTTTTTATTATTATTTTTTACCTGTGTTTAATTCAGGCTCCCCATAGAAGTTTATAGAAAAAATGCACCAAAACTGCACAGTTCAGGAGCGTCTTTGGTGCACCGAGGGTGGAGATTTCATGAAATCACATCCACTTTGCTTAGACATTTAGGTCGTGTTCATGTGGCACCCTGGACTAGCCAGGTCGTTACAGGTAACATACAAACACCCCCACCCCCACTAGACAGGGACACCAGCCAAACAAAAACCCTTGTTGCCTCCCTCCAGGGTCTGATGTCCACACCAGGTGGGGCGGAGCCAAGCGGTTGGCCCCCGCCCACCGAGGAGTTCACAGTCCTGGAGGCGGGAAAAGTGAGGAGAGAGAGTTTGGAGTTTGAGGAGTGAGGAGCGACCACTTGGGTGTCTGGGTTTGTGGCCCAGGCACTGACAGCAAGGTTGGCAGACAGTGGTGGTCGTCTGCAGGAGTGGTGGAGCAACGTGGAACCGTAGGACCGGGGTCAGGCGACGGCTCGCCGGTACCGATCGGGGAGCGAAGTGAAGCCAGCAAACACAGGCAGGGCCATCGGACCCCGACCAGGCTTGGAGCCTCCGATAATAGTCAAATCCGAGTGTGACCGGAACCCCAGGGGTTACCTAACAGCCAAAGACCCGATAGAAGGCAACCGCCCACACCGTGAGGGTATACAGCTACCGCCTAAGGCTAGAGACCCAAGGGCCAGCGCCTGCGGGCAAACGGGCTCCTCCGGTAACCATACACCGGGGAGCGGACTACCGTTGGGAATCCATAGTAGTCAAACAAGTACATCAAGGTGCAGGGAAAGAAAGCCGCCATCACCTGTCCGGGGAGAGGCACAGCAGCCGGCTGCGGGACCCGTCCATTCAGCCGTTTGGTTTACCGAGCACTTTGTACATTTCTTACTGAGTGAGTACATCCGTGCCATCCGGCGCCGCGCTGTCCCTGCGACCCTGCACCTCACCAACCCTGCCTCCCCGTCTCATCATCGGGCCCCGGGACCACCGACCCCTACCCATGGAGGGGGAAAACAACATCCCAGCTGCTCCCTGCCATCGCTCCCGGGATCCCCGTCACCAGCAGCGGTGGTGCCCATCTTCGCCACGACCCGTGGGTGGCGTCACGGACTAAATCCCCCAAACCAGCCACCCCTTTCACTCACGGGCGAGGAGCGCCGCTCGAGTCCCCGGATCCGGCCCACCGCTCGAGCCACCGAGCAGCGGCAGCAGCAGCCGCAGCAGTGCCGGACCCGAGCGTTAGCGAGAGCGCAGCGGCGATGGCGTCCTCCCCACCAGCGACATTCACATATAGCAATATTGTTGTGTTTTTTTTCTCCTGCTTTTTTTTTGCACAGAAAACTGTGCCCACTGTGCGTCTGATGCTGTAACTGAACTGTGCAGTATTGGTGCTTTTACTCTTTTGAGGCTTCTTTATGGTGCTGAATTTCCCTCAATACCACCCCTCTGACATCTCCATGGTAGAAAGAAATGGTAAATGGGTGTGGTTTTTGGGTATGACTATGGGCGCGGTGAAAATTTGCCATGGCGTGCTATTTGCAATGCCTATTTTATGCCTGTTTCTGTTCTTCAGAAGTTGGGAGGTATGAGAGACGTACTTAAGGGTAAGAACGCACTTTGCTTTTACCTGCTTTTTCACCTGCAGCGTTTAATGCCAAAATGGATGTCAATTGTTTTTGCCATTTGAGTTTTGAACTGCAAAGCAGAGTTTTTGCCCAAATTTCTGCCACAAAAAGGCAGCATTTTGAACTACATAGTGCGGTTTAGAAAACAAAATTCCCATAGACTTTGCTTGAAAAGCAGACCACATCCATTTTGGCATTAAACGCTGCAGTTGAAAAAGCAGGTAAAAAGCAGGTAAAAAGCAAAGTGTGTTCTTACCCTTAGGGCAAGCACGTACTTTGCTTTTTACCTGCTTTTTTGCTGCTTTTTCAACTGCAGGGTTTATTGCCAAAATGGATGTGTTCTGCTTTTCAAGCAAAGTCTATGGGAATGTGGTTTTCTTGAACGCACTTTGCAGTTCAAAAAGGTGCCTTTTTGTGGCAGAAATTTGGGCAAAAACTCAGCTTTGCAGTTCAAAACTCAAATTGCAAAAACAACTGACATGCAAAAACCAAGATTCCTTCAAATTCCTGCGTTTTACCTGCTTTTTATGTGCAGAACACATGCGGTTTGGACTACCAAAACGCATGCTTTTTGGACATTAAAATAATGATTTCATATGTCCCTTTACACACACACACACATAGTCCGACGATTAAATTTAAGAAAAATAATAATTTATTGCTATTTTTCCAATAAATAGTATATTACCGCTATAATTTTAAAAAATATTTAAATTTCCTTAATTATTTCTAAAATTCTGTTTTCCTATTTTTTCTCTTTTTTCATTGTGTTTGACTGTTTAAAATTTATTTAGCAGTGTCTTAATGTTCAAAACGCATCTGTCAAAACGCAGATGAAAAAGCATGCAAAAAGCGCTGAAAATGCATCTAAAACGCGTTAAATACGCATGCGTTTTAAGTGCTAAATTTCTGAAAAAGGCAACTTTGGTAAAATTAATTAAGCCCAAAACGTGCGTTTAGAACTGCAAGTAGGTGAACGCAAAGTGGGGCCCTAGCCTTACACCAAGCCTGGTTGGGGGTGACAAAACGGAATCATCCCTGCAGTCATATACTTTCTGTTTTTACGATCAATGGAGGAGTAAACAGTACTTTCCCCAACTCACCTATAGTATTATGATGTTCTGATAAGAAAGACTTGAAATGTAAATATTATCCCCCAGTATTCCTCTATTCCCTTACAGGATTTGATTAATAAAATTTCACCACAAATATATTGCCTATTGTAGAAAAATATATAATTATTCTACTAAATGATGCATGTAATAAAAATAAAAAATATCAAATACAAGGGCAGAATTGCTGTTTTTTGTTCATTCCTTTCCAAAATGCTAATAAAAGTAATATGTACTCAAAAATGGCAACATTGAAAAGTACTTGTCTTAAAAAGAACAAGCTCTATGTGAAAATGAAAAATATATGGTCTCAGAATGTTTTCTTTTTTTTTGTGACGTTTTTTGTGTGTAAAAGTATTAACTATTGAGTAGCAAGCACTACCATGCTCGGGTGCGTGGTACTCGTAACGACTAGTGATGAGCGACCACTACAATTCTCGGGTGTGTGGTACTCGTAATGACTAGTGATGAGCGACCACTACAATGCTCGGGTGTGTGGTACTCATAATGACTAGTGATTAGTGAGCACTACCATGCTCGGGTGCTTAGTACTCGTAACGACTAGTGATGAGTGAGCACTACCATGCTCGGGTGCTCTGTACTCGTAACGACTAGTGATGAGCGACAACTACCATGCTCGGGTGCGTGGTACTCGTAATGACTACTGATGAGCGAGCACTACCATGCTCGGGTGCTCTGTACTCATAAAGACTAGTGATGAGCAAGCACTACTATGCTCGGGTGGTCAGTACTCAAAATGACTATTGATGAGTGAGCACTACCTTGCTCAGGTGCTCGGTACTCATAACTAGCAGTTGGAGGCTCGGATGGGCACCATTCGAGTACCCAAGTAAAATGGAAGTAAATTGGGGACTAGAGTATTTCTCTGGGAAATCTTCTGGAATAAATGCTCAAGTTCCCAACTGACTTCTATTATACTCGGATACTCGAGCCGAGCCCGTCCAAGCGTTCAACTGCTTATTATGAGTATCAAACACATGAGATGGTAGTGCTCGCTCATCACTAGTACTGACACATAATTTAAAAAAAATAAATAAATAAATTTAAAAAAAAAATCACTGTTTTCTTCATATTATTTAATAAAAAGCAAATTGCAATGCTGTTTACTTTTACAAATACTAAACAATTAAAGAACATGAGAATAAAGGCTGCTTTACATGCAGCGACATCCCTAGCGATGTCGCTGGTGAAAGCACCCACCTTCGTCGGTTGTGCGTCATAGGCAAATCGCTGCTCGTAGCGCACAATATCGCTAGGATCCGTCACACGTACTTACCTGCCTAGCGACGTCACTGTGACTGGCGAACCGCCTCCTTTCTAAGGGAAAGGTTTGTGCAGAGTCACAGCGACGTCACACGGCAGCCGTCCAATAGAAGCGGAGGGGCGGAGAGCAGCCGAAAGAAAGTGACTCCCACCTCGTTGCTGGAGGACGCAGGTACGGTGTTGTTCCTCGTTCTTGGGGTGTCACCACACGTAGCGATGTGTGCTGCCTCAGGAACGACGAATAACCTGTGTCCTGCAACAGCAACGATATTTGGGATTAGAACGACGTGTCAACGATCAACGATTAGGTGAGTAATTTTGATCATCAGCGGTCGTTCGTACGTTTCACATGCAACGACGTCGCTAACTAGGCCGGATGTGCATCAAGAATTCCGTGACCCCAACGACATCTCGTTAGCGATGTCGTTGCGTGTAAAGTCCCCTTAACTCTTTAAAGAGAACCAACCAGGAGGATTTTGCTATATGAAGTAAAGACAGTGCCGTACTGGCACTGGGATGCTGAATCCAGGTATACCTGTTGTAGAAAGCTGATGCTTGGTTGCAGAAATATCTTTAATCAAAGCTGCAGAAATGCACTGCACTTTGATTGACGGGTGCAAAGGGGCAGCTCTTTGTGAGTTGGGTCCTCACTGTAAAGATCTCCTGCGGCATCCTCCTGGCTTGTACACTTTTCCTTCTTTGAATATTGTGCCATGCCACCATTGCTGCTGGTAGTAGCGAGTGTGTATTGCCACAGTAGTTCTATCTTCTTTAAAACGCCACCGGAGTTTGCACATGCGCTTACCGTCATCTCTGGTTCCATTTTATTGAAGACACTGTGGTAAAGACTGAGTGGCAGGGGCGTGTGCACAGATGAAAGAAGAAAAAAAAAAACTGTGGACACGCCGATACCCCTCATAGTCTTCACCACAGTGTCTTCAATAAAATGGCACCAGAGATTGCAATATGACCATGCATGGTCTCACCATTTTTATGAAGACATTGTCACCATAGCAATGCATATGTGTCACCAACAACAGCAATTGCAGCATGGTGCGATATTTAAATAAAAAAAATAGGGCAGAACAGGAGGAAGCGGAGAAGGAATATACACCAAGGACCTAACCCACAAAGGCCTGCCCCCGTTGCACATGTTAATCAAAGTGCAGTTCATTTCTGCAACTTTGATTAAAGATATTTTATCAACCAAGCATCAGATCTTTCTAAAACAGATATGTCTGGATTCAGCATCCTAGTGTCAGTATGGCAGTGCCTTTACTTCATATAGCAAAATCCTGGTGGTTGGTTCTCTTTAAGGCAATGTTCACACGGGAATTTTTGCAGTGGGTTTTGCATATTTTTTTTCATTGGTTTTATGCAAATCTATGTTTTTACAGTATCAGCAAAGCCTATGAGATTCCAAAAATCTCATCCACACACACTTGCTTTTTTTTCCTAACTGAAATGGCAACCTGCTTGGTTCTTGCTGCGTTTTTTCAAGAAACAGCTTGTCCATTCTTTCATCAATTTTGCCTCGTTTTTTCACCCATGCAAAGCAATGATGAAATGCAAAAACGCTGTAAAAACGCAGCAAAAAAGTACCAGAAAAAAATACCAATTTATAAACAATGATTGGAGACAGGTAGAGGAAGCAGGTACTGTATGCTATGTAAAACTGTGTGGGAGTGGAGAGTGTGGGAGAAATTCATGTTACTACCTTACAGACATAGTAAAGATGGCAAATAAAAGAAACTGAAAGTCTTTAACTTCATTTCTAGGAATAAGGGATGAGAATAACCCCCCACAATATCTGGCAATGAGGACACACCTGAAATTTTTTGGTAGGGTATATACAGTATATAAATATGACCGAAGTTCTTCATTTAGACATCACTGGCTATTTAAAAGGTACGTGAAATACTTTTAGATATATAATACATCTATCTATATTATATATATCTGCAGTATATAATATATTTGAGTTATAAGTATAAATGTGTTGTTATTACATTTCATAATTTTATTATTTTTAGGGCAAATAATAGCGAAAACCAAGAAAATGAAGACCTATTTGTTTGCTGTTGTTGCCATGATTGCAATGTCTTTGAATACTGCAATGTCACCAGTGCTGCCTGCATGTCGCTTGTTATCAGCAAAACATCAGATTATGGAAATAAGAGACATATTTCTAACTATTCGCTCCTCAATTGTAAGTATCAACAGGAATGTAAGGTAATGTTTCCTCCGCACAATAGAACATTGTGTAAAATAACTTTTCAAACTCATTTTCCAGCAAAAACAAGACGATCATATAGATGTTCGAATTCTGAAAACATCACTGATGCATAGAATTCCTGTAAGTACCTCTAATGTCCTTGCTGCTTGTTTGTAAAACATATGGATTCACATTGGGAAAATTATGTTAATTCGGAATTATATTCTATATACATTTTTGTGGACGTTTTTAAGAGAAGGGGCGAGAAGGTGTGAAAAAGAGGGATACACCTATATCACATACAAAAATAGGTCTTTATTAATATTAAGACACAAAAACACATTTAAAATCCTTTAAAACAGGCCAATAGCCACAATAAACATAATTTGTCCCTATAGGAGCCAAATTAACAACTCCTTCCCAAAAGGCAAAATAAATATATAAAATCTATATAGGAGTGGTTTCCCAAGGCATATGTTGTATACACAAATCAAATTAACCTGTTATACAATAAGGATCATATTATATGATATAGCACAATACAGACAATATGCTTATGCATACAATTATGTATATATACAATCAGTATAACATTCAATACAAAGATACACATATAATATATATATATATAAATATATATGCCAAGTTAAATCCATATAGTAGATGTTGTAGATGTTAAATCCTAGTCAGTATCAAAAACAAGGGAATAGTAACCACCCACAGCAATAGATTACCAGCTGGTGCCCTCCTACAGGTTGTTTCTAATTTTTTTTGTGGACGTTTTGTTGCAGCTTTCTAAGGCCCCCTTCACACGTCCGTGATACACGTGCGTGTTTGGTCCGTTTCCGTATATACCGGAGACACGGCCAAACGTGCACCAATGTTAATCTATGATTGTGGTCACACGTGCGTTATTTCATTATGTCCGTGTGTGCGTGTCCGTGATCCGTATGTGTTTGCGTTTTGCACGGATGCATGTCCTTTATAATAATAATAATAATAATTTTATTCATTTATATAGCGCTGTTAATTCCACAGCGCTTTACATACATTGGCAACACTGTCCCCATTAGGGCTCACAATCTAGAGTCCCTATCTGTATGTCTTTGGAGTGTGGGAGGAAACCGGAGTACCCGGAGGAAACCCACGCAAACACGGGGAGAACATACAAACTCCTTGCAGATGGTGTCCTTGGTGGGATTTGAACCCAGGACCCCAGCGCTGCAAGGCTGCAGTGCTAATCACTGAGCCACCGTGCACGGAGCACGCACACGTGGACACAATGAAAGTCTATGGGTATGTGCACACACGTTAGTAAACACGTATGCATCTACCTATAGTCCGTGTCCGTTTGGTGTTTTTATTTCTAGTGATGTCGGCTATTCTTTCTATTTCTGTGTATGTCGGTCAATCTCCCTGAGTCCGTCGGTCGGTCTCTCTGTCGGTCTCTCTGTCCCTGTCTCAGAGTCTGTCGGTCTGTTTCCCCCCCTCTCTCATACTTACCGTTCCCCGATCACCGGCGCGGCGCTGCACGGCATTCACACTGCTGCGGCGGCTTTTACTATTTTGAAAAAGCCGGCCGCTCATTAAACAATCTCCTATTCCCTGCTTTCCCCGCCCACCGGCGCCGATGATTGGTTGCAGTGAGACACGCCCCCACACTGAGTGACAGGTGCCTCACTGCACCCAATCACAGCAGCCGGTGGGTGTGTCTATACTGTGCAGTAAAATAAATAAATAAATAATTAAAAAAAAACGGCGTGCGGTCCCCCCAATTTTAATGCCAGCCAGATAAAGCCATACGGCTGAAGGCTGGTATTCTCAGGATGGGGAGCTCCACGTTATGGGGAGCCCCCCAGCCTAACAATATCAGTCAGCAGCCGCCCAGAATTGCCGCATACATTATATGCGACAGTTCTGGGACTGTACCCGGCTCTTCCCGATTTGCCCTGGTGCGTTGGCAAATCGGGGTAATAAGGAGTTAATGGCAGCCCATAGCTGCCACTAAATCCTAGATTAATCATGTCAGGCTTCTCCCCGAGATACCTTTCATGATTAATCTGTAAATTACAGTAAATAAACACACACACCCGAAAAATCCTTTATTAGAAATAAAAAACACACACATATTCCCTGGTTCAACAATTTAATCAGCCCGAAAAAGCCCTCCATGTCCGGCGTCATCCAGGATGGTCCAGCGTCGCATCCAGCTCTGCTGCATGGAGGTGACAGGAGCTGCAGAAGACACCGCTGCTCCCGACAGCTCCACGCGGCAAATGAAGACAGCCGCGCGATCAGCTGAGCTGTCACTGAGGTTACCCGCGGCCACCGCTGCATCCACCGCTGGATCCAGTGACAGCGGGTAACCTCAGTGACAGCTCAGCTGATCGCGCTTCTCACCTCAGTTGCTGTGTGGAGGTGACCGGAGCAGCGGTGTCTTCTGCAGCTCCTGTCACCTCCATGCAGCAGAGCTGGATGCGACGCTGGACCATCCTGGATTACGCTGGACATGGAGGGCTTTTTCGGGCTGATTAAATTGTTGAACCAGGGTATATGTGTGTGTTTTTTATTTCTAATAAAGGATTTTTTTCTGGTGTGTGTGTTTATTTACTGTAATTTACAGATTAATCATGAAAGGAATCTCGGGGAGACGCCCGACATGATTAATCTAGGATTTAGTGGCAGCTATGGGCTGCCATTAACTCCTTATTACCCCGATTTGCCAAAGCACCAGGGCAAATCGGGAAGAGCCGGGTACAGTTCCAGAACTGTCGCATATAATGTATGCGGCAATTCTGGGCGGCTGCTGACTGATATTGTTAGGGTGGGGGGCTCCCCATAACGTGGAGCTCCCCATCCTGAGAATACCAGCCTTCAGCCGTATGGCTTTATCTGGCTGGTATTAAAATTGGGGGGGACCGCACGCCGTATTTATTTATTTATTTTACTGCACAGTATAGACACGCCCACCGGCTGCTGTGATTGGGTGCAGTGAGGCACCTGTCACTCAGTGTGGGGGCGTGTCTCACTGCAACCAATCATCGGCGCCGGTGGGCGGGGAAAGCAGGGAATAGGAGATTGTTTAATGAGCGGCCGGCTTTTTCAAAATAGTAAAAGCCGCCGGAGCAGTGTGAATGCAGTGCAGCGCCGCTCCGGGGATCGGGGATCGGTGAGTATGAGAGAGGGGGGGAAACTTCAGTCACTCGGGGGATTAGCGGTCACCGGTGAATCCTTCACAGGTGACCGCTAATCAGTACTCGACACAGACAGAGCCGCGGTATGGGGATGAAGTCGGGTGAAGTTCACCCGAGTTCATTCTCATCGCGCAACTCTGTCTGCTGTCAGCCGACATTTATAAACGACATTGTGCATCACACACACGGACATTCCACACGGACATTCCACGTACACATACACGTTAATTCCACACGCACACACAGACGTTCTACACACAAACACGGCTAGCATACGCAATTCACACAGATGCCACACGGACCATGAAAACGGACACAAAAACGGGACACGGACCCGAAAAACGGCCCGTAACACACGTGCGTGTTTTTCACGGACGTGTGAAGGGGGCCTAAGACAAACACAGGCATGGATCCCAAAACTTAGACAAAATAAAATTGCAAGACTTATACAAGCTCTTTTTTTTTTTTTAATTCTCCCTTCTTTAAGCTATGTTCAGATTTAATTTTATAAGGAGATTTGGAGCTGAAACTCTCCAACACAACTACTCAAAACTACTTCAAAAATTGTTGAAAATCTTTTCTAATTGATTCCAATGGTAAACCCAGTTCATAAGAGGAGTTTTGAGGGTTTTTTTTAAGATGTTTAGAAAAACTCCTAGGGTAATAAAGGTATGTGGAAACGGCACTTACATAAATTTTGCTGCAGAAGACATTTCAGGAAAATGCCAATGGTCTTTTCCCTGAAGCATCCATACTTACATCTATTTTGATGCCTTTTTTGGTGGCTCTGCTGCAGGCATTTTTTTTGTAATACCATATATCACACCGTGACGGCTACCAAGTGTAAACCACCAGAGCTTTGGTCCAGTCACTTCTGTTAGCGGCATCATAGTGGTTAAAAAAGTTAAAAAGATGGAATATATGCACATTTTAACATTGCTGTGCAAATGTTCAGTCTTTCTGGTCTTTTTCAGTGCATTTTCATATTGGTTTAAGACAGAATTATTCTGAAAAATGAGTAGTGTGCACATAGCCTAAAGACAGTGCATGTCACTTATTCAAGTGGATCTTGAAGAAAATGTTGCCAAACTAGGCACTGTCCAATCAAAAAAGGTATGTGCACATGATATCTCTTTCAGACGGATTCCATCCACCTGAAAAAGTGCAGAAAATCAGCAACAACTTAAGATAATTCACAGTAATGTAAAAATGACATGATCATTGACAGGATTCTCCAGTCGTGATGTCTGTGTTACCCCACCAATAACCACCTGTAAATAAAACACAGACTGCTTGCGACTTGGTTCAAATTGGCCACAGCAGCCTTTATTACCTATTATTTACATTCTAACACAAGTGGGCGCCGTCCAACGGGCGATCCCAACAAATAACAATAGGTAACACAGTAATCAATACAGTATTTATAACCCTGGGTAGGCCCAGTCCAGGAACCACTTCTTACCCCAATATCCCTGGCCGCAACACACCGACCCAGAGATGAGGTATTAATTACCCACGGATTAATACCCCCAAACTCTGCAAAGGTGCCTGCAACATCCCAGAACCCGGAGCCACCATATCATGACAGTGTCTCTCAGTCCAGTTATCATTCCCTTCAAACCACCTCTGGCCCAGACCTACCCCCCGCTGCTGTGACAGATAAAACAACCCAACCTGATAAACCCACTCTGTACTATAGCACAAGGGAGGGTGGGCGGGGATCAATCCTCATCCGGAAGTAACAAGAGAGAGGTAAGACAAACCCTTCTCTTAACTACCCTTATCTACTTCCCCTCTTCCTCATAGAACTCCTCTTTCCCACCAATCCCATCTGTCCTGCATCCTTCAAATCCAACAACTCCTGTCCCTGTTAACCCCATCACTCCTTCCCTTCCCTCTAGTCATGTCACCCCTCCACCCCATGGGTTCCATGGCTTTCTTTACTGTGCACATGTTCAGTCTTGTTTTACATCTGTTAAAGTGTATCCATCATTTTAATTTTTATTTCCTAAATCAATGGTGCATATGAAAATAACAGACTCTGTAATGTATCTTATCAGAGAAATCTGCTTCTTTCTCTGCCAGAATTGATCTAAATTTTATCAAAATTCTCAATTCACAGGTAACATCTGTACTCAGTTATTACAGATTATAACATTACTGTTATAATCTGTAATCTGTACTGGAGATGACAGTTGCTACAGAGCTCTGAACTCTGCCTCTTAGGCTATGTGCGCTCTAGGTGTTTTTTTCACGCTGTGTTTTTTGTGTGTTTTTGTCCGCAAAAAAATGCACAAAAATGCAGAAAAAAAAACGCACCCACAGTAAAAACGCGATGCGTTTTTACCGCTTTTTTGGCTGTGTTTTTGTGCACTGCATTCAATGAGTAAAAAATGCAGTGAAAAACGCAGAAATAATTGACATGCTGCGTTTTTGTGGTCACCACAAAAAGGCAGCTACAAAAAAATGCTGTGTGCGGACAGTGTCGCGGGAGGAGGAGGGGGCGCTGCGCTCTCCCACTGCTCGGGTCCGGCTGCCGCTGCTGCTGCGGCCTGCTGCTGCTCGGTGGCTCGAGCGATGGGCCAGATCTCGGGGACTCGAGCGGCGCTCCTCGCCAGTGAGTGAAAGGGGTTTGGTTGTTGGGATAGTTTATGGTTCGTGACGCCACCCACGGTTGTGGTGATTGTATGGACACCACCGCTGCTCTGTATGCGGATCCCGGGAGCGGTGACAGGGAGCAGCAAAGTTGTTAGTTCTCCCCTCCGTGGGTAGCGGGTGGTTGTCTTGGGGCCCAGTGATGAGGTGGGGGATGCTGGATGGCAGGGCCGGTGCAGGGCTTGGTGGGGTGCAGGGACGCGGGGGCAGCGCTGTGCCTCACGGCACTGTGGTACTCACTCAGCCTGAGACGGTGACACAGTTCTCGGTAAAACACACGGCTGGAAAGACGGTTCCCATGGACGGCTGCTGTTGCTTTTCCCCAGTAGTTGACGGTGACGGTCCCTTTTCCTGCACCTAAGTCTATGTTGGTAGCGATGGGTTCCCACCGGTAACCCGCTCCCCGGCTTGGATATGTGCCGGAGGAGCCCCTCTTTGCCCGCAGGCGCTGGCCCTGAGAAACTGGTGCCTTGGCGGTGGCGGTGTCTCTCCAATATGGTTGGACTGTTGCCTTCAATCGGGACTTGGTTGTTGGGAGACCCAGAGGTCCCCTTCACTGACGGATTTGGCAAATTCACGGCGACTCCTAACCTTGCCGGGATCCGAAAGGCCCCTGCCAATGGTGCTGGCTTCTCTTCGTATACCGCTCCGGTACCGCCGGGCCACCACCCGTCCACGGTCCTTTCGGCAACCTCCAAGCAGCCTCTCCTGCAGACGGTCACCGCCGTCTGCTGACCTTGCTGTCTCAGTCCGGGGCACACACCCGGACCAACTTCAGGCTTTCTCAACTGTCACCTTTACTGTCACTACTCTCACTTGCTCCTCTACCACTTCCTTCAACTTCACTCCTCAAACTCTATCTCTCACTGTTCTCTAATCTCATCTGCTCACTCCTTCACTTCCCTAGCTTAACTGCCTGGTCTTCCCGCCTCCAGGGCTGTGAACTCCTCGGTGGGCGGAGCCAACCGCCTGGCCCACCCCCTGGTGTGAACATCAGCCCCTGGAGGAAGGCAACAAGGATTTTTGTGTAGCTTTGGTATACCTATCCGGGGTGTAGGGTGTGGTGGTGTTATGACCTGTGACCCCTGGCTGCCCAGGGCGTCACATTCCCCCTTAGCAAAATGCAGACCGTCCGCGGGATGCCCGTCCAACACCGGTTTTATTTTTCTGAAAAGATATAAAAACATGACATACAAGTAAAATAACTTCATCCCATATCGGGAGGTGCTTTGCTTAAACGTTACGTAACATTAAAACGGTTGCTGCTGCCGCTCTCTCCCACCCAAGTAACCTGGCCCTGATGCTGCCCCTAAAACCCAGGCAGCACCCCTTGACCCCAGTCCTGAACCAGTTACCCGAGTGGGATCTGTCCTTCCCCTCCAGAGGGTAGCCACCGGTTCCTGTGGTGGCTGGGCCCCAGCCTGCTCCACTGCGGGCCCTCCCTCCAACCTGCCTCTCCGGAGGCAGTAGCGATTGCTGCAACAAACATATTTATTTACAAGCCACTAACGCTTGTGGTTGCCCTGCAAGTTCACGGGCTTGACCATAGAAGTTCCTATGCAGCTTTTCAAGCGGTCCCCACGGGGACAACAATGCCGGCACGGCCGGTTCCAATCACGGTGCTGACAATCAGATAAGACTTCATCGGTTGATCTTTTTCATTTTGTCATCATTTCAAAACTTTTAACTTTTAAAACACACACATACTCCTTCCCCCTTTTTAAAGAACGGTTTCCCTGTACCTAAGTGGGGGTCTACCTAGGTTGGGGCGAGTGGACCTCCGGGGTCCAGTGTCAGTGGTGACAGGCTGCGGGGGAGAGAGAACAATCAGTCTCTCTTCCCTGTCATCGTGTGGGGCAGGCGGAGGCATAGGGGAGCTGGGCACAGGTTCATCCCTGGGCACTGGCACTGGTTCTGGCTCACGGTTGACCGCCTCCATCATTTCTTCATCCACGGGTTGTGGGAATAGTATCACTGGAAGAATCACCGCGCCGTTCTGTGTAGGCCAGTCTGCTGGGAAGTCACCCATCACGGTGTGGATTACCTCTTTTGCCTTCTCTGCTGGTGGAGGAACCGGTACTTCAGCCGTTGCCTTCAATGCTGGTGGGCACCTTTTCAGATGGTCCCGGGAAACCGTGGCCATAGTGCCCCCTTGGTCACGACTGATCTGGTAGGCCTTCCCATATTCCCATCCTGTGGGCTGTATGACGTATGGGATTTGTTCCCATTGGTCATTCAGCTTGTGGGTTCTCCTCTTTCGCTTCAGTACTACATCTCCAGGCTGGAAAGGGCCAGCAGACGCCTTTTGGTTGAAGCGCTGCTCCTGCTGTTCCCGACTCCGACTTAAGTTCTTCTCGATATATTCTTGAATCTGCCGGTACTGAACCCTCCGCCGAGTTTCCCATTCAGCTGTCAAAGGGAGTGCTTCTGGGGCCTCCAATCCCATGTCCAGATCCACCGGTAGCCGACCGGGCCGAGCCCTCATCAGGT
The DNA here is from genome assembly GCF_048569485.1 of Anomaloglossus baeobatrachus. NCBI lineage: Eukaryota > Metazoa > Chordata > Amphibia > Anura > Aromobatidae > Anomaloglossus > Anomaloglossus baeobatrachus. Next base: position 235,893,387 of record NC_134354.1, read on the forward strand.
ATGCTGGGGTGCACTTCGTCGAACTGGAAGGGATATTGTTGTACATATCGACCAAGTCGGGTAGCTTCTCTGGCCACAGGTTCCGCTCTTCCAGCGGCAACGTCTTGAGGAGTCCCAGGACCAAGTGGTTCATCTTCTCACACATGCCGTTGGTCTGGGCATGGTAAGGGGTGGTCCGGATCTTCTTGCAGCCGTACAACTGGCAGAACTCATGGAACACCTCCGCTTCAAAGGCCGGGCCTTGATCAGTAAGCACTTTCTCTGGGTATCCATGTGGTCGGCAGAAATAAGCCTGGAACGCTCTAGCGGCAGTACGACCAGTTAGGTCCTTGACTGGGACAACCACCATGAACCTCGAATAGTGGTCTACTATGGTCAAAGCGTAGGTGTACTCACTTCGGCTGGGAGTGAGCTTGACATGGTCCAGGGCGACCAGCTCCAGCGGCTGATGTGTAATGATCGGGTGTAGGGGCGCCTTCTGGTTAGCCTCGTCCTTCCTCCTCAGCGTGCAAGGACCGCACTCTCGGCACCAGGCCTCTACAGACTCCCGCATTCCCACTCCAATAGAACCGCTCTCTTAACAGCATCTCCAGCTTCTTCCATCCGAAGTGTCCGGCACCATCATGGTATGCCTGCAGAACGGTGGGCACATCAGCTTGGGGAATAACCAACTGGCGGATTTTCTCATGAGTCTTCGGGTTGATCAGCTCACGGTACAACTTCCCTTGATGTAGATACAGCCGGTTCCGTTCCGTCCACAAGCGTTGGGCTTCAGCTGGGGCGGCAGGGTCCATCCCAACAGCGCCTCGTTCCACCAGGGTCTTGACTAGGCGGACAGCGAGCGCCTGGTTTTGAGCTTCCTGCCACTCCTGACTGGGCAGTGGATCCATGTTCACCTGTTGTTGGTGGACATGTACCTTCTCAGTTGGTGGCTGGTGAAATGCAGTGGTGAAATGCAGGCAACTCGATCTCTTCGAGGTCGTCATCCTCGCACCCTTCTTCTGACAAGTGGGGCATCCGAGAGAGTGCATCAGCATTAATGTTGACACGACTAGCCCTGTATTTGATTGTGAAGTCATAGTTGGCTAGCCTGGCCACCCACCGCTGCTCCAACGCGCCCAACTTGGCCGTGTCCAGGTGAGTCAACGGATTGTTATCCGTGAAAGCGGTGAATTTTGCTGCGGCCAAGTAGTGGCGGAACCGCTCGGTGATAGCCCATACCAGTGCCAGGAGCTCGAGCTTGAAGGAGCTGTAGTTCTCAGGGTTCCTTTCAGTTGGCCGGAGCTTTCGGCTAGCATAAGCAATCACTTTTTCCTTCCCGTCCTGGACTTGGGACAGGACTGCCCCCAAACCCACATTGCTGGCGTCTGTGTAGAGGATGAATGGGCAGCCGTAGTCAGGGTACGTTAGGACCTCTTCTCCGGTCAAGGCGGCTTTCAGCTGGCGGAAGGATTCCTCATGCCTTTCTTCCCACACCAGTGGGGCTCCGATGGGTCTACCACCTTTGGTCTGCCCCACGAGGAGATCTTGCATGGGGGCAGCCATCTTCGTGTACCCCTTGATAAAGCGTCGGTAGTACCCCACCAGACCCAGAAACTGCCTTACTTCCCTCTCTGTGGTTGATCTTGGCCAGCCTTGGATGGCAGTGATCTTCTCAGGGTCGGGGGCGATACCTTCTGCACTCACTACATGCCCCAGGTACTGCACTCTGGGTTTCAGCAGGTGACACTTAGAGGGCTTCAACTTCATCCCGTATTTAGCAAGGGACGCGAACACCTCGGCCAGGTGCTCCAGATGGGCTTCATACGTCTGGGAGTACACAATCACATCATCCAAGTATAACAGGACGGTCTCGAAGTTTAGATGTCCCAGACAGCACTCCATCAGCCGTTGGAAGGTTCCAGGGGCGTTGCACAGCCCGAACGGCATACTATTGAATTCACAGAGCCCCATTGTGGTGGTGAAGGCGGTTTTCTCCCGGTCCTCCGGTGCCACTGCCACTTGCCAGTACCCACTGCTGAGGTCAAGGGTAGAGAAGTAGTTTGCAGTTCTCAGTGCGGCCAAAGACTCTTCGATACGGGGCAGTGGATAAGCATCTTTATGCGTTATCTGGTTAATCTTCCGGTAGTCCACACACATCCGCATGGTGCCATCCTTCTTCTTGACCAGTACCAACAGGGCGGCCCAGGGACTACAGCTGTCCCGAATAACCCCTGCCTCTTTCATGTTCCTCAACATATCTTTGGCGCATTGGTAATGCGCAGGGGGAATAGGCCTGTACCTCTCTTTGATAGGGGGGTGGTCACCGGTGGGGATGTGGTGTTGGACCCCTTTGATCTGCCCAAAGTCTAATGGATGTTTGCTGAAAACTTGCTCATACTCCCGCACCACCCTGTATACCCCTTCTTTGTGATGTGTAGGGGTATCGTCAGTGCCCACGTGTAGCTGTTGGTGCCACTCATTTAACTCCCCTTGGGGCGGGTGAGTGTTGGTAGTAGGTGGTGAGACTGGGGGAGCTGCCTCGTGGATGGTGTGGGGATCCAGGGTGAGCAGCTTGGCAAGGGTGGCATACCGGGGAAGCCTGACTTCTTCCTCCCCACAGTTCAGCACCCTCACGGGCACTCTCCCCTTCTTTACATCTACCACCCCTCGGGCGGCCATTACGGTGGGCCAGTGTTCGGAGGGCATGGGCTCTATCATGGCAGGGTAGTCACACCCCTGAGGCCCTACTGCCGCTCTACACCAAATCATCATCTCACTCCTAGGGGGTACAATCAACGGAGCAGCATCCATCACTCTCACTCCACCAATCTCTCCTCCTGTTGAGTTTACATGCTGGCGGTACATCAAGGCTCGGATCTCACGCTGCACAGCTCTCTGTCGGCTCCCCGCCGCCGTGGCGGCCAGCTGCTGCAGTAGGGCCAACACATCACCCATACAGTGCTCCATCACATTGGTTCCTAGCACTATCTTCGGGTTATGGTCACTGGGTTCATTCATGATCACAATCATACCCTGGTGTTGCAGTTCAGCTCGCCCCACTGTCATAGCCACTTGTTTATACCCCACTTGGGTCAATGGGAGTCCATCAGCAGCAATCAGTGTTATACTAGTATCTGGGGGTGCCAGCTCGTCTGTCCCCCAATACCGCTGGTATAATGTGTATGGTATGGTGGTTACCTGTGATCCAGTGTCCAAGAGAGCCATCACCGGTATGCCGTCCACAGCCATGGGGATGATGGGCCGGGACCCGATATACCGGTCCCGCCAGTCTGGGGGGCCACGGGGTTCTACTCCTGAGGATTAGCCTGTGGCCCCAGGGGTTGCTCGTTTAACGGGCACTATCGGAAGTAATGGCCAGGCTTGCTGCACTTGCAGCAGGTTGGAGGTCTGTTCCGTGAGTTGTTAGCACTTCTCCGCTGCATCCAGGGAACATCCTCAGGGCTGTCGGCGAGCTGTATCCTGGTTGGAGGCTGGGATCTGGTCAAAGGTTGGAGTGCAGCGAGAATCTTGGCAAGGTCTCCATCCATGCGGCGGACCTGGGCTGCCAGTTCTTCCATTGTGCTACTGGGAGCTGTAGGCATTGGAGAGGCTGGTGGGGCAGGGGCCACCACGACGGGGGCCGTCTCAATTGGCCATGGGACTGGCTCCGAGATTTCTGAAGTTGGGGGTTGCAGTGCTTTAATGGCCCGTTCCTTTAACACAGCAAAGTCCACATCAGGGTGTTCCAGGGCCCACAGCCGGAGCTGTTTGCAATCCTCAGAGGACCTCATCCCCTGCACAAATTGCTCTACTAACATCTTGTTGCTGTCCGCCTCATTGATAGTGTCTACCCGCTTTAGGGTGCGAAGGGCGGTTTGCAGACGTAAAGCGTAGTCCCGAATGCTATCTACAGACCGTTGCCGGCACTGGTAAAATTGCATCCTCAGCTCAGCTTCGGTACGGGTCTCAAAGGCAGTCTGTAGCTTCTCAAAGATGGTGGCTACAGAGAACCGGTCCCCCTTGGCCCAGGTCTCCGCTTCCTGCTCAGCCGCGCCGGTTAGCTGGCCCAGCACTACCGCTGCACGTTGCTTATCGGTCAGGGGGTACAATTCCAGAAGCGGATTAAGCTTTTTCCGGAAGACCTGTAAAGCATCAGGTTTCCCGTCATACTGCGGTAGCCAGGTAGCTCCGGGCACATAGGGCAAGGAGAACGGCATCACCTGAGCGAGAGCGGGGGCCGCGGCACCTCCTGCCAGCACGGCCGGGACCTGGGCAGGCCCATTCCCATCCACGGGTGCCACTGCGGCTGCGACCACCGCTCCTCCAGCGGCTCCGTTGGGCGCAGACATCTTGTTTCCGTCCCCCTTAGCCTCTTTCCGGCCCCTCTTCTATCGGGGCGGGGTTTTGGCCTTCGCGCCTCCACTACTCGAGAAGACGCTCGAGCGGCAACTTTTCGCGCCAAAGATGGCGGCTTCTGAAATTTTCTGGCCGGATACCTCCGGCAGTAACAAGGCGCACCTCTACCCAACGGCAGAGCGGTAAGATCCTGTTCGTGACGCCAAGTTGTCGCGGGCGGAGGAGGGGGCGCTGCGCTCTCCCACTGCTCGGGTCCGGCTGCTGCGGCCTGCTGCTGCTCGGTGGCTCGAGCGATGGGCCGGATCCCGGGGACTCGAGCGGCGCTCCTCGCCCCTGAGTGAAAGGGGTTTAGTTGTTGGGATAGTTTGTTGTTCGTGACGCCACCCACGGTTGTGGTGATTGTATGGACACCACCGCTGCTCTGTATGGGGATCCCGGGAGCGGTGACAGGGAGCAGCAAAGTTGTTAGTTCTCCCCTCCGTGGGTAGGGGGTGGTGGTCCCGGGGCCCAGTGATGAGGTGGGGGATGCTGGATGGCAGGGCCGGTGCAGGGCTTGGTGGGGTGCAGGGACGCGGGGGTAGCACTGTGCCTCACGGCACTGTGGTACTCACTCAGCCTGAGACGGTGACACAGTTCTCGGTAAAACACACGGCTGGAAAGACGGTTCCCATGGACGGCTGCTGTTGCTTTTCCCCGGTAGTTGACGGTGACGGTCCCTTTTCCTGCACCTAAGTCTATGTTGGTAGCAATGGGTTCCCACTGGTAACCCGCTCCCCGGCTTGGATATGTGCCGGAGGAGCCCCTCTTTGCCCGCAGGCGCTGGCCCTGAGAAACTGGTGCCTTGGCGGTGGCGGTGTCTCTCCAATATGGTTGGACTGTTGCCTTCAATCGGGACTTGGTTGTTGGGAGACCCAGAGGTCCCCTTCACTGACGGATTTGGCAAATTCACGGCGACTCCTAGCCTTGCCGGGATCCGAAAGGCCACTGCCAATGGTGCTGGCTTCTCTTCGTATACCGCTCCGGTACCGCCGGGCCACCACCCGTCCACGGTCCTTTCGGCAACCTCCAAGCAGCCTCTCCTGCACACGGTCACCGCCGTCTGCTGACCTTGCTGTCTCAGTCCGGGGCACACACCCGGACCAACTTCAGGCTTTCTCAACTGTCACCTTTACTGTCACTACTCTCACTTGCTCCTCTACCACTTCCTTCAACTTCACTCCTCAAACTCTATCTCTCACTGTTCTCTAATCTCATCTGCTCACTCCTTTACTTCCCTAGCTTAACTGCCTGGTCTTCCCGCCTCCAGGGCTGTGAACTCCTCGGTGGGCGGAGCCAACCGCCTGGCCAACCCCCTGGTGTGAACATCAGCCCCTGGAGGAAGGCAACAAGGATTTTTGTGTAGCTTTGGTGTACCTATCCGGGGTGTAGGGTGTGGTGGTGTTATGACCTGTGACCCCTGGCTTGCCCAGGGCGTCACATTAGCACTTCTGAAAACCCACAGACATTGCTAGGGAAGAAATGTCACAGCGTTTTCAGAACAAAAACGCGGTAAAAGCGCCGCAAGAAACGCAGCAAAAACGTCTAGTGCGACAGGGCCTAACTCCTCCCTTTTCCTCACTCTACTTCATAGAATCTTATCAGTAGTAACTGCCATCTCCTATCTCAGTGATGAAATAATTTGTCTTCACTGAATACAGACTATACCAGAAAATTGAGAAATTTGAAAATATATTATTATGGCAGAAAAAGAAGTATTTTTATCTGATAAGATATAAAATAAAATTGCTTATTTTCAATTCCACTATCAATTTCTGAAATAATAATAATAAAAAAAAAATGGTTACTCTTTAATTGCCACATTGCTTGAAAACCGTGAAGCCCTATCAGCACAGAACAAAGGCCAGCAGGTACTGTTCATATATATATATATATATTTTATTTATTATTATAGCGCCATTAATTCCATGGCGCTTTACAAGTGAAAGAGGGTATACGTACAACAATCATTAGCAGTACAAAACAGACTGGTATAGGAGGAGAGAGGACCCTGCCCGCGAGGGCTCACAGTCTACAGGGAATGGGTAATGGTACAATAGGTGAGGACAGAGCTGGCTGCGCAGTGGTGTACTGGACTGAGGGTTATTGAAGGTTGTAGGCTTGTTGGAAGAGATGGGTCTTGAGGTTCCTCTTGAAGCTTTCCACGGTAGGGGAGAGTCTAATATGCTGAGGTAGAGCGTTCCAGAGTATGGAGGAGGCACGGGAGAAATCTTGTATGCGATTGTGGGAAGAGGAGATAAGAGAGGAGTAGAGAAGGAGATCTTGTGAGGATCTGAGGTTGCATGCAGGTAGGTACCGGGAGACTAGGTCACAGATGTAAGGAGGAGATAGATTGTGGATGGCTTTGTATGTCATGGTTAATGTTTTGAACTGGAGTCGTTGGGCGATGGGAAGCCAGTGAAGGGATTGGCAGAGTGGTGAGGCTGGGGAATAGCGAGGGGAGAGGTGGATTAAGCGGGCTGCAGAGTTTAAGATAGATTGGAGGGGTGCAAGACTGTTGGAAGGGAGGCCAGAGAGCAGGAGGTTGCAGTAGTTGAGGCGGGAGATGATGAGGGCATGCACTAATGTTTTTGCTGATTCTTGGTTAAGGAAAGCACGGATCCGGGAGATATTTTTGAGTTGTTGTCTGCATGAGGTGAAGAGGGCTTGGATGTGTGGCTTGAAGGATAGAGCAGAGTCGAGGGTTACTCCAAGGCAACGAGCTTGTGAGACTGGGGAGAGTGAGCAACCATCAAGTTTGATGGAAAGGCTTGTTGGAGGAGATGAGTGAGGAGGAGGAGGAAAGACAATAAACTCTGTTTTGTCCATGTTAAGCTTTAGGAATCACGCAGAGAAGAAGGATGAAATAGCAGACAGACATTGTGGAATTTTGGTTAGTAGAGAGGTAATGTCAGGTCTACAGAGATAGATCTGTGTGTCATCAGCATAGAGATGATACTGAAAGCCGTGGGACTCTATGAGCTGTCCCAGGCCGACGGTGTAGATGGAGAACAGCAGGGGTCCAAGAACTGAGCCTTGGGGGACACCGACAGATAGGGGGCGAGATGAGGAAGCGGTGTGAGAACGGGAGACGCTGAAAGTTCGGTCGGTTAGGTATGAGGAGAGCCAAGATAGGGCTAAGTCTGTGATGCCCAGAGATGAGAGAATCTGTAGTAGGAGGGAATGGTCTACTGTGTAGAAGGCAGAGGACAGGTCCAGGAGGAGGAGGAGGACTACTCTATAGTGTCACTTGGCTTTGGCAGTTAGTAGATCATTGGTGACTTTGGTTAGGGCAGTTTCAGTACAGTGATGTGGTCGAATGCCAGATTGTAGTTGGTCAAAGAGGGAGCAGGAGGAGAGGTATGAGGACAATTCAAGATGGACATGCTGTTCCAGTAGTTTTGAGGCATAGGGGAGAAGGGATATGGGGCGATAGTTTGACACAGAGGATGGGTCAAGGGAGGACTTTTTGAGGATGGGTGTAATGGAGGCATGTTTAAAGCATGAGGGGAATACACCACTTGTTAGTGATAAGTTGAAGAGATTTGTTAGGGTTGGGATGAGGACTGCGGTGATGTTGGGGATGAGGTGTGATGGGAGCGGGTCCAATGCACAGGTGGTTAGATGTGATCTTGAGAGTAGAGTGGAAAGATTGTTTTCTGTCATGGTGGAGAAGCTGGATTTGGAGGAAGAGAGCTGAGTAGCTATGATGAGGGGCCGTAGTGATTGTGGGCCAAAGCTTGCTCTGATGTTGTCAATCTTCTGCTTGAAGAAAGAGGCAAAGTCTTTAGCTGAGATGAGAGGAGAGGGAGGTGGTGCTGGAGGACGGAGGAGAGAAATGAAAGTGTTGAATAGCTGTTTAGGGTTGTGAGAGAGAGAGGATATGAGGGATGAAAAGTAGGTTTGTTTTGTAGCAGTGAGTGTGGACTTGAAGGTGGTGAGGGACTCTTTATATGCAATGAAGTGCTCAGTGGAATGAGACTTCTTCCATCTGCGCTCAGCAATTCTGGAAGCCCGTCTCAGTTGTTTAGTCTGACTGGTGTGCCAGGGTTGCCTGTTGATTGTGCGGGTTTTGGTGTGTGTGAGGGGGCAGCTGATTCGAGAGCTGCAGAGATTGTAGTGTTGTATAAAGTTGCAGCAGCATCTGCATCGTGTAAAAATGCAATGTCTGTGAGAGGGAGAAGAGACTGAGAAAGTGTGTGTAAATCAAGGTGTTTGATATTTCTGCGAGGGTGTGAAAGTTTGTGGAGGGGGGATTGCGTACTTGGAGAAGAGAGGGAAGAGAATGTGAGTAGGTTGTGGTCAGACAGGAGGAGAGGTGAGTTACAGGGGTTGATAGGGAACAGAGGCGAGTGAAGATGAGGTCCAGCGTGTGGCCATCTTTGTGAGTAGCTGCAGAAGACCGTTGGGTGAGGCCAAAGGAGGAAGTGAGTGTTAGAAGTTTGGAGACAGATGAGTGGGAAGAGTCAATGGGGATGTTTAAATCTCCCATGATGATGGTGGGGATGTCGGTGGAAAGGAAGTGTAGTAGCCAGGTGGTAAAATGGTCAAAAAAGGCAGTGGCTGGCCCTGGAGGGCGGTAAATGACAGCCAGTTGAAGGGTAGAGGGGGCGTAGATGCGTACGGAGTGCACCTCAAAAGAGGGAAGAGTAACAGAGGGTGGTAGTGGAATTGGTGTAAAGGAGCATTGGTCGGACAGGAGCAAACCAACTCCTCCACCATGCTTGTTACTGGGGTGGGAGGTGTGAGAGAGTTGGAGATCGCCATAAGAAAGTGCAGCAGGAGAGGCTGGGTCAGAGGGGGAGAGACAGGTTTCTGTGATGGCGAGGAAGGAAAGTTTATTAGTGATGAAAAGATCATGAATGTAATGAAGTTTGCTGCAGACGGAGCGAGCGTTCCATAAAGCTCCTGTTAGTGGGTCTGGGGGAGCGGAGGCTGGGTGTATGGGTATGAGGTTTGAGAGGTTGGGGAAATTTGTGATAGGTTGTGGATGAGGGTTTGAAGTGACAATAGGGATGTGGTGAGAAGGACTAGGATTAGGAGAGATATCTCCAGCAGTGAGGAGAAGCAGTGACAGTGTTAGTAGGTGGGAGCAGGAAAGGCCATGAGATGGTCGTGTGTGTCTGGGGACACTGGGTGAAATGTGGAGGAAAATATCTCAGGAGAAGGTGAGATGGGTGGGGAGGATGGTGGGAGAGATGAAAAGTTCATTACTGGGTTTAGGGATCAGAGTAGCAGGTGCAGTAGAAAGTGAAGTATTATAGGGGTGAAAGTGAAGGTAAACACAAACATTGTTTACAGTGACTATATATCCAGTTACCTTCCGGTCACTTCCGGCCCAATTCTGGCCTAATTCAATGCATCATACTTATATGGTGCATACTTGTCTTGGTGCAGACAAAGTCTTGTGTAGACTTTTAGGTGCCCCAATATATACATATACTGACCGTATTTTTCGGACTATAAGACGCACCGGACCATAAAACGCACCCTGGTTTTAGAGGAGGAAAATAGGAAAATAAAATTTTAAGCAAAAAATGTGGTGATGGCACACTGTTATGGGGTGAGCATCTGCTGCTGACACTGTTATGGGGGTAATATCCCCAAATTCTCTACTAAGGTACCCCATCCAGGTAATGATCCTCCTGCCTTGTATATGATCCCTATCCTTGTAAATATGTACCCTATTCTGGTATAGCCCTCATCCTGCTCTATACCGCCATCATGGTATAGCCTCCATCCTGCTACATAGCGCCATCCTGGTATATGCCCTTATCCTGCTATATACTGCCATCTTGCTATATACTACCATCCTGCTATATACCGCCATCCTGGAATATGCCCCCATCCTGCTATATTATACCCCCATTCTGCTATATACCCCCATACTGCTATATACTGCCATCCTGCTATATACTGCCGTCCTGGTATATGCCCTCATCCTGCTATATACTGCCATCCTGCTATATACTGCTCTCCTGGTATATGCCCCCATCCTGCTATATACCCCCATCCATCCTGATATATACCCCCATCCATCCTGATATATACCCCCATCCATTGCTCCATGCAGCATCGCTCCTCCTCCTGTCAGTGCCAGCAGCAGCGCCACTGACCTGTGTGGTGCTGTCACCGTTGTCTGCAGCATCGCGATGTCCTCCTTTCTGCCTGTCAGTTGACCTGTGTGGAGACTAGCGGTGCGCACAGCGATGACGTCATCGCTGTGCTCACCGCTCTCTACACAGATCAGCTGGCCGGCAGACAGGAGGACGAGCTATGCTGCAGACAACGATGACAAGTGAATATACTGATTCACTGCACCCCTGCGCTGATGATGATGCGCGGGGGGCAGTGAATACAGCCGCACATGATCACTCCAGGCTGTAGTTGCCAGGGGTTATTATGCGGGCTGGCTGTTAATTATGCGCACACCCCCTGCCCATCATCCCACCCAACCGCCAGCGCCGGCTTCAGCGCTGAGGGATGATGGGCCAGAAGATGGGCATGCATATGAAATGAGCGGGCCCACGTGGTCACGGCAGGCTGCTACAGCCTGCTCATGCCACCGATGACCCGCTGCACCGCAGCACCCTCATTCCCCGCAGCCATGCCGTACATTCAGACTACAAGATGCACCCTCCACTTTCCCCCAACATTTAGGGGGGAAGGTGCATCTTATAGTCCGAAAAATATGGTATATATAAATAAAATACACCCCTCTCATTTTTGTAAAAATTTTCTTAGACCTTTTTGTGGGACAACACTGAAGATATGACTCTTTGATACAATGTAAAGAAGTCAGCTTACAGCTAATATAACAGTATACATTTGGTGTGCCCTCTAAATGATTCCACACACAGCCACTGGCAACAAAAGTGAGTACAGCTCTAAGTGAAAATATCCAGAAAGTGTCAGTATTTTGTGTGGCCACCATTATTTTGGTATGAGAAAATATCTGTAGAAACATAAATATATGCACAAAACAGGGCAGAGGGATACATAGTTAAAGGGAATTTACATAAACAAACACTGAGCTTAGAAAGTGAATCCTTAATTAGCTTTGATTAGTTAATTAACTAGTTAATTAAGGATTCACTTTCTAAGCTCAGTGTTTGTTTATTTAAATATCCTTTTACTATGCATCCCTCTGCCCTGTTTTGTGTATATATTTGTGTTTCTTCAGATATTTTCTCATACCATGCCTGAGGAAGAGATCTGAGATGTCTCGAAAGCTTGCTTTATAACCTCATCAAATTTTATTTTAGTTAGCCATTAAAAGGTATCACAACTAGAGTTGAGCGCGGTTCGCGGCTCGTGGTTCTCCAGTTCGTGGTTCGAGTGATTTTGGGGGGTGTTCTAGATCGAACTAGAACTCAAGCTTTTTGCTAAAGCTCGATAGTTCTAGTTACGTTCGAGAACGGTTCTAGCAGCAAAAAGCCAAGCTAATTACTAGCTGGCTTTCCGCTGTAATAGTGTAAGTCACTCTGTGACTCACACTATTATGAAATTTCAGCGTATAGTGTGCGGGAACAGTGCATTCAGATCACTGCTGCTGGGATAATGGCGATCGCCATTTTTTTTTTTCCCATGTCTTCCTTCCCTAAGCGCGCGCGTGTAGAGGGGCGGGCCAGCATGTCAGCCAATCCCATACACACACACAGCTAAGATGACTTTTAGCCAGAGAAGCAACGGCATGTGTGATAGGATGTCCATGTCACATGTCCCTGCATTATAAAAACGGGTATCTGCCCGTCCGGACGCCATAATCTCTTCTGCGTCTGGGTGTCAGTCACCGCTGGGTAGCTTCTGTCTCTGATACTGCTGTGTACGCTCTACACACAGCGCTATACAGAATAGGGATAGAAGTTTCTATTAGCCCTTGTAAGGGCTAATAACAGCAGGCTCAGAGCCATAGGTGACGGTCAGGTCCGTGGAAACAGATTTTAACAGCTACAGAAGATAACAGCGTCTGTGTAGCTAAGCTCAGGGACTTCCTCGCTGCATTTCCCCATTAGGAGGGATAGAAAGTGAGGCTTCCTTTCCTGTACACTGACCCACAACCCTGCCACTGTACCCTCCTGCCCTTTGCACACTCCAGCTCATTGTTACTAAGCCATTATACTAGCAAACACTGAGTAAACTTCGTGGCATCCTAAAAGTGGCTGTTGGACTTCCATTAGTGTCCCACTAGTGCAAATCTATTTGCAGCACCTCTGCATTGCACACTCAAGCTCATTGTTACTAAGCTATTATACTAGCAAACACTGAGTAAACTTAGTGGCATCCTAAAAGTGGCTGTTGGACTTCCATTAGTGTCCCACTAGTGCAAATCTATTTGCAGCACCTCTGCATTGCACACTCAAGCTCATTGTTACTAAGCTATTATACTAGCAAACACTGAGTAAACTTAGTGGCATCCTAAAAGTGGCTGTTGGACTTCCATTAGTGTCCCACTAGTGCAAATCTATTTGCAGCACCTCTGCATTGCACACTCAAGCTCATTGTTACTAAGCCATTATACTGGCAAACACTGAGTAAACTTAGTGGCATCCTAAAAGTGGCTGTTGGACTTCCATTAGTGTCCGACTAGTGCAAATCTATTTGCAGCACCTCTGCATTGCACACTCAAGCTCATTGTTACTAAGCCATTATACTAGCAAACACTGAGTAAACTTAGTGGCATCCTAAAAGTGGCTGTTGGCCTTCCATTATTGTCCCACTGGTGCAAATCTATTTGCAGCACCTCTGCATTGCACACTCAAGCTCATTGTTATTAATCCATTATACTAGCAAACACTGAGTAAACTTAGTGGCATCCTAAAAGTGGCTGTTGGACTTCCATTAGTGTCCCACTAGTGCAAATTTATTTGCAGCACCTCTGCATTGCACACTCAAGCTCATTGTTACTAAGCCATTATACTAGCAAACTATGCTGCCAGTTTAAGGGCCGTAGTTGCATTGTCAGGGATAGTTATTGTTGTTTATTCTGATGTTAATAAAGATAGACCACTACTGCAATCTACACCACCTCTCAATTTTTACCACCACATTTTAAGTGCACAATCTTGTCGCAATCAAAATGAGTGGCAAAATGACAGATGCTGGTGGAAAGGGGAAGAGGCGTGTTGGAAAAGGAAAAAAAGGGTTTGTCTGTGGGGAAGGTGGCAAAGCTCCATTAACATCTGCTGAAGATAGCCAAAAAAAGAAAATGCTTGAATGGATCTCAAGTGGTCCAACAAGTGCCCTCTCCGCCACCTCAACTACCGCATCCAAAAAACACCAGTCCTCTGAGTTGTCATCCTAATCACGCTTGCTTTCTCCCAGCTCTGAAGTCTCCATCCGCCCTGCACAGTATGGTGGAACTGAAATGGCTGAGTCTGCAGAGCTGTTCAGTCACACTATAGCCTGGGAATCAGAGGACTGCTCCCAAGCTACAGTGAGTACAGACCAGGAAATGGTCTGCAGTGATGCCCAGAACCTTTGTGACTCAGATTTAGGCCGTGATGAACAACTTTCTGAGCATAATGTTGACCCTTATTCACAAACTGAAACACCTGTTGTAATAGACAATGAGGAACATACTGATGACGATGAGACGCAGATACCAGATTGGGATGACCACTTAAATATTTGGTCAGGGCAAGAAGAGGCTCGGTCTGAGGGTGAGGGGAGTGCAAACACAACAATTGATGAGGAAGTTCTAGATCCCACCTACTGTCAACCCACAGTCAGGCACTCGAGGAGGTCAACAGAGGCGGTGGAGGAGGATGCAACTGACGACGAAGTTACCTTGCGCCTTCCTGGACAGAGTCGAAGTACTGGTAGCACGTCTACAACTGCATCCTCAGCCACCACTGTGTCTCTGAGCACTAGTCGGGGTGGATCAGCAGGTCGCATGCCCTCTAAGTCTTGCCTAGCCTGGTCCTTTTTTGACATAGCAAAAGATCTCCCAAATTATGTGATCTGTAAAATTTGTCGTGATTCTGTTAGTAGAGGGCAAAACCTCAGCAGTTTGACAACTTCTTCCATGAATCGTCACATGAATAAATATCATATGTCCCAGTGGGAAGCTCACCGTGCTGCAATGCGGCCATCCACCGCCTGCCCTTTCCAGTGCATCCGCACGCTCTTCATCTTCTAGGACTGTGGGGACAGCTGTCACACCTGGTTTTCCACACACAACTTCCACCAATGTAACCGCAACAGGCAGTTTGCTTGGTAGGTCGTCAGTTGGTTTGGAAGGGGAAACAAGTGCGTGTGTACAGCTCTCTCAGACATCGATAGCACCAACGTTGGATGAAGGCAACATCATGTCTACGCCTGCACTTTCCTCACAAACCTGCATTTTTCCAGGGACATTCTACTCACCACCGTCTACACAGAGCAGCCAGATCTCTGTCCCTCAGATGTGGAAAAATAAAAGGCCATTTCCTGCGACCCATGACAAAGATAAGAGGTTGACTTTATCCCTCTGTAAGCTCTTGGCTACCGAAATGCTACCTTTTCGCCTGGTGGACACACAGGATTTTAGAGACCTTATGTCTGTTGCTGTGCCCCAGTACCAGATGCCCAGTCGCCACTACTTCTCTAAGAAAGGTTTGCCTGCGCTACACCAGCATGTCACACACAACATCACCGCTTCCTTGAGAAACTCTGTGTGTGAACGGGTGCATTTCACCACCGATACTTGGACCAGTAAGCATGGACAGGGACGTTACATGTCGCTGACTGCGCACTGGGTAACTATGGTGATAGATGGTGAAGGGTCTGCTGCACAAGTCTTGCCGTCCCCACGACTTGTGTGTCAATCCTCTGTCTGTCCAAGTTCCGCCACTGCTTCTGCCTCCTCCACCTCGTCTGGGTCCTCCACCTTCACCCCAATCCTGCCTGGTCAGGCCACTAGCATTCTAACTGTGCAGAAGGAATGACACACCCCTCATTACTATGCTGGCAGCAGAGCGCAACGGCATCAGGCGTCTCTAGCTTGAAATGTCTTGGAAATAAGAGTCACACAGCGGCTGAGTTTTGGGCAGCTCTGGAGACTGAGTTTAATAAATGGTTGTCTCCACTCAACCTGCATCCTGGTAAGGCCATGTGCAACAATGCTGCAAACCAGGGTGCGGCCCTTCGCCTGGGCAAGGTTACACACGTGCCTTGTAGGGCTCACGTGTTGAACCTTGTTGTCCAGCAATTTTTAACACACTATCCCGGCCTAGATGGCCTTCTGAACAGGGCACGAAAACTGTCTGCTCACTTCTGCCGTTTAACCACCGCTGCTGAGCGACTTGCATCGCTCCAGAAGTCTTTCGGCCTGCCGGTTCATCGCCTGAAATGTGATGTGCCGACACGCTGGAATTCGACTCTCCACATGTTACAGCGACTGTTGCAGCACCGCCGAGCCCTGGTGCAATACGTCATGACGTATAACCTGGGCCAACAAGATGCAGAGGTGAGGCAGAACACCCTGATAGAGTGGTCTCAGATCAAGGACCTATGCACCCTTCTGCACAGTTTCGACATGGCGACGAATATGTTTAGCGCTGACAATGCCATTATCAACATGACAATTCCAGTCATTCACATGCTGGAGCACACGCTAAACACTATTCGGAGTCAGGGGGTGGGACAACAGGAAGGGGAGGAACTACAGGAGGATTTATATGCGCAAGAGACAACAACATCACCAAGGTCCAGATGTTCATCATCACCAACGCGGCAGGCATGGGACCAATGGGGGACAGGGATCAACAAGGGCACTTGGTAGCAGGCAAAATGATGAGGAAGGTGCAGGAGAACATGAAGAAATGGAGGACGAACTGTCCATGGACATGGAAGACTCAGCGGATGAGGGAGCCCTTGGTCAAATTTCAGTTGAAAGAGGTTGGGGGGAGATGTCAGAGGAAGAAAGAACGGTTAGCACCTCTATGCCACAAACACAGCGTGGACTTGGTCCGCATGGCTGCGCAAGACACATGAGCTCCTTCTTGCTGCACTACGTCCAACATGACCCTCGTATTGTCAAAATTAGAAGTGATGATGACTACTGGCTTGCCACGCTATTAGATCCCCGGTACAAGTCCAAATTTTGTGACATAATTCCAGCCATAGAAAGGGACGCACATATGCAGGAGTATCAGCAAAAGCTGTTACTCGATCTTAGCTTGGCTTTTCCACCAAACAACCGTGGTGCAGGGAGTGAATCTCCCAGTTGTAACTTAACAAACATGGGACGGTCTCGTCATCTTCAACAGTCTACCCGTACCAGTAGCACCGTATCTGGTGCTGATAACAGCAATTTTTTTGACTCTTTACATAATTTTTTTAGACCATCCTTTGCAAGGCCACCAGAGACAACAAGTCTGACACATAGTCAACGGCTGGCGAGGATGATACAGGAGTATCTCTAAATGAACATCGATGCCATGACTTTGAAAATGGAGCCTTGCTCATTTTGGGCTTCAAATCTTGAAAAATGGCCAGAGCTCTCCACTTACGCCTTGGAGATTTTGTCGTGTCCAGCTGCCAGCGTTGTCTCTGAACGTGTCTTCAGTGCTGCTGGGTGTGTGCTGACAGATAAGCGCACGCGTCTGTCCAGTGACAATGTGGACAGACTAACTTTCATCAAAATGAACAAGTCATGGATCCACAAGGAATTTACTACTCCTGTGTCCTCCTGAGGAGAGTAAATGCTTGTTGATTTTGAATGTGGTTGATGCAAATCTAGCTGTGAGTGTACAACTGGGGCACAAGTGCTGCCACTGAAAGGGTGGGGGTGTGTGGGGCCCAATTTTTGGAAAAAAGGGAGACTCCGCTTGGAGTAACCCTTGCTTACATTGGTTTTAAAAATGATCCAAGATGAACAGAGCTGGGATTAGCAAAGACTTTGCTACCTACCCCGGGGTCCTCCTGGGGACGGTTAAGTATGGCGTATTTTAGAATGTGCTTGATGCAAATCTAGCTGTGAAGTGTACAACTGGGGCACAAGTCCTGCCACTGAAGGGGTGGGTGTGTGTGTGGCCCAATTTTTGGAAAAAAGGGAGACTCCGCTTGGAGTAACCCTTGCTTGCAGTGTTTCTAAAAATGATCCAAGATGAACAGAGCTGGGATTAGCAAAGACTTTGCTACCTACCCCGGGGTCCTCCTGGGGACGGTTAAGTATGGCGTATTTTAGAATGTGCGTGATGCAAATCTAGCTGTGAAGTGTACAACTGGGGCACAAGTGCTGCCACTGAAGGGGTGGGTGTCTGTGTGGCCCAATTTTTAGAAAAAAGGGAGACTCTGCTTTGAGTCACCTTGCGGTGTTTTACATGATTTTAAAAGGGCATACCATGCCTATATCTGTGTCTCATCCTCTTTTCATTGTAACACTGTTTTGTTTAAGCATGAGAATTTGTTCTTGTCACTTTCCCATGTGTTTGTGTTGTGTTGTGAGTTGTTTGTCACCTTTTGGACACCTTTGAGGGTGTTTTCTAGGTGTTTTTATGTGTTTGTGATTGCCTCCCATTGTTTCCTATGCGGTTCGAGTGGTTCGCCGAACCGAACTCGAACGAGACCTCCGTTCGGCGAGCCGAACTGGAGCCGAACCACGGCTTGTTCGCTCATCTCTAATCAAAACTACAAAATTTTAATTTTGCTTCTCTCACTGAGAGCAATCAATCATTTTTCATCTGGCTAACACGGTACCAAAACCTTTATATATATATATATATATATAACTTTTCAAAATTTAAAAAAAAAAATAAAAAAAGAAATAACATTCTCTTTTGCTGCAGTGCATTTCACACTTCCAGGCTAATCTACAGTCCAAATGTCACAATGCCAAGTTAATTCCGAATGTGTAAACCTGCTAAATCTGCAGGGGGTTGAATACTACTTGTAGGCACTGTATATTTTATATATATAAAATATACAGTGCCTACAAGTAGTATTCAACCCCCTGCAGATTTAGCAGGTTTACACATTCGGAATTAACTTGGCATTGTGACATTTGGACTGTAGATTAGCCTGGAAGTGTGAAATGCACTGCAGCAAAAGAGAATGTTATTTCTTTTTTTATTTTTTTTTTTAAATTTTGAAAAGTTTATTCAGAGGGTCATTTATTATTCAACCCCTCAAACCACAAGAATTGTTTTGTTCCCCTAAAGTATTAAGAAGTATTTCAGGCACATAGAACAATGAGCTTCACATGTTTGGATTAATTATCTCTTTTTCCAGCCTTTTCTGACTAATTAAGACTCTCCCCAAACTTGTGAACAGCACTCATACTTGGTCAACATGGGAAAGACAAAGGAGCATTCCAAGGCCATCAGAGACAAGATCGTGGAGGGTCACAAGGCTGGCAAGGGGTACAAAACCCTTTCCAAGGAGTTGGGCCTACCTGTCTCCACTGTTGGGAGCATCATCCGGAAGTGGAAGGCTTATGGAACTACTGTTAGCCTTCCACGGCCTGGACAGCCTTTGAAAGTTTCCACCCGTGCCGAGGCCAGGCTTGTCCAAAGAGTCAAGGCTAACCCAAGGACAACAAGGAAGGAGCTCCGGGAAGATCTCATGGCAGTGGGGATATTGGTTTCAGTCAATACCATAAGTAACGTACTCCACCGCAATGGTCTCCGTTCCAGACGAGCCCGTAAGGTACCTTTACTTTCAAAGCGTCATGTCAAGGCTCGTCTACAGGTTGCTCATGATCACTTGGAGGACTCTGAGACAGACTGGTTCAAGGTTCTCTGGTCTGATGAGACCAAGATCGAGATCTTTGGTGCCAACCACACACGGGACGTTTGGAGACTGGATGGCACTGCATACGACCCCAAGAATACCATCCCTACAGTCAAGCATGGTGGTGGCAGCATCATGCTGTGGGGCTGTTTCTCAGCCAAGGGGCCTGGCCATCTGGTCCGCATCCATGGGAAGATGGATAGCACGGCCTACCTGGAGATTTTGGCCAAGAACCTCCACTCCTCCATCAAGGATCTTAAGATGGGTCATCATTTCATCTTCCAACAAGACAACGACCCAAATCACACAGCCAAGAAAACCAAGGCCTGGTTCAAGAGGGAAAAAATCAAGGTGTTGCAGTGGCCTAGTCAGTCTCCTGACCTTAACCCAATTGAAAACTTGTGGAAGGAGTTCAAGATTAAAGTCCACATGAGACACCCAAAGAACCTAGATAACTTGGAGAAGATCTGCATGGAGGAGTGGGCCAAGATAACTCCAGAGACCTGTGCCGGCCTGATCAGGTCTTATAAAAGACGATTATTAGCTGTAATTGCAAACAAGGGTTATTCCACAAAATATTAAACCTAGGGGTTGAATAATAATTGACCCACACTTTTATGTTGAAAATTTATTAAAATTTAACTGAGCAACATAACTTGTTGGTTTGTAAGATTTATGCATCTGTTAATAAATCCTGCTCTTGTTTGAAGTTTGCAGGCTCTAACTTATTTGCATCTTATCAAACCTGCTAAATCTGCAGGGGGTTGAATACTACTTGTAGGCACTGTATATATATATATATACACACACACACACACACACACACACACACAACAGGTGAAATAGTTATTGAACATGTAACCAGTTTCTAAGTAAATATATTTATAAAGGTGCTATTGACATGACATTCTCACTGGGTGTGGGTAATGGCCAATCCAATCCACACAGGCAAAGAATTCAAACCATATATATCCACATAAATTAGGTTAATTGCAATAATGAGAAATGACACAGGGAGAAAGTATTGAACACATGATGAAATAGAGGTGCAAAAAGCCATGGAAAGACATGGCTCATTTCCAAAGTGTCTCACTTCCAAGGAGCCACACAAGAAACATCTCATGATGGGTACTACCAGTGAGCTGTCCCAAGACCTTACCTACCATATTGTTGCAAAATATACTGATGCGATTGGTTACAGAAGAATTTCTATACTACTGAAGGTCCCAGTGAGTACTGTTGGGGCCATATTCCGGAAGTGGAAAAAACAACAATTCACTTTAAACTATCAAGATTTCATAGGCATAAAAATAATTATCAGAAGAATTGTCCAAGAGCCAAGGACCACCTGTGAAGAGCTACAGAAAGACCTGGAATCAGCAGGTAAGATTGTTTCAAAGAAAACAATAAGTAATACACTCAACCTTAATGGCCTGTATGCACACTCACGCAAGACTCCATTGCTGAATAAGAAGCAAGTTCAAATGCTTGTAAAGTTTGCTCAACAACAATTAGGAGAAGCTTGTGAAATACTAGGAGAATATAGTTTGGTCAGATGAGACCAAAAATTCAACTCTTTGGATGCCATAATTCATACCATGCTTGGAGTCTGAAAGGTTCTGTATGTCACACCAAAAACACCATACCAACAGTGAAGTTTGGAGGTGGGAACATCATGGTATGAGGCTATTATTCAGCATACAGCACTAGCAAACATCACATGATTGAAGGAAGGATGAATGAACATATGTACAGATACATATTTGATAAAAAGGTGGACAGTTTAGTAAGACAATGATCTCACAGCCAAGGAATTTCTCAATTGGTTTCAGAGAAAAAATAAAGCTACTAGAATGGACCAGCCAATCATCAGACCTTTAATTTCATAGATAATTTAAAAAAAGAACTAAAGCTCACAGTTCATAGGATTTGAAAAGTGTTTATGTGAAAGAATGGGCCACAATCACACCTGAGCAATGCATATGACTAGTCTCTCCATACAGGTATAGTCTTGAAGACCAGCGCATCTACAGATCAGAGCGGAAAAGAAGCCTTCGCTCTGTTGACTAAGCCACTGTATCACCGGCAGGAGCGGTCTGTGACTGCTCTGTTCTGGTGAAAAATGGTGCTGGGCTGTCACTGTAATCTGCTGAGAAATGTATATCAATAGCCCTTTACAAATATGTTTACTTGGCAAATTGGTGACGTGTTCAGTATCAATTTCACCCGCTGTGCATACTACCGTAAATATTATATAAATATACCTCACACAGATATATATATTTTTAAGCCATAGTTTGTTTGTTTTTTTCTAATGATTAGATTGTTTTTTTCTTTGGGGACAGTAGTAGACATTTTTTTTAACATTTTGTATTCTAATTTTTGGGAGATGGGATAAACAAAAGACACAGTTTTTTTGGAGCTGTTCTTTCTGCTCCCCCTCCCCTTTGGGATGTTACATCACACATCAGGGGGTCTGCTCCATGCTGTTAGTATCAGCCAGCGTCCTGATAATAGTTGCTTCTGATGGAGAACAGGGGACATGGATGGCTGTGCCACTTGTTCTCAAACTGCAGGGAAGTGGCTATTATCAGTAGAGATGAGCGAACCGGTCCCGGTTCGGCTCGAGGCGGTTCGCCGAACGGGGGGTCTGGCTCGAGTTCGGCTCGTCGAACGTTCGACGAACCGAACTCGAGCCCATAGGAAACAATGGCAGGCAATCACAAACACAGTAAAACACCTAGAAAACACCCTGAAAGGTGTCCAAAAGGTGACAAACAACTCACAACATAACACAAACACATGGGAAAGTGACAAGGACATATACTCATGTGAAAACAAAACAGCTGGACAAGGAAAAAGAGGGAGACACACAGATATATGAGTATATGCAAAGAAACATCGATTCCATTATTGTGCAACTTGAGCCCTGCTCATTTTAGGCTTCCAATCTGGATAAATTGCCTGAGCTCGCCACGTACGCCTTGAGGATCTTGTCGTGTCCTGCAGCCAGCGTTCTCTCGGAACCTGTCTTCAGTGCTGCTGGGGGTCTGCTGGCAGATAAGCACACGTGTCTGTCCACTGACAATGTGGACCTGGCTCTCAGAGGACTTTTCTTCCCCTGGGTCAGCCAGGGGAGGCGAAAGGCACGCGTATTTTTGAGAGTGCTTCATGCAAAGCATCTTTTTCTTTGTCAAAAGGGGGGCTCAACCGATGCCAGTCAAGTGGGGTGTGTGTGGCCCAGTTAGTGGCAACGAGGGAGACTGTGGTTGGAGTCCCCTCGCTGTGTCTCTAAAAGAACCAAGATGAACAAGTCATGGCTCTCAGAGGACTTTTCTTCCCCTGGGTCAGCCAGGGGACGGGAAAGGCACGCGTATTTTTGAGAGTGCTTCATGCAAAGCATCTTTTTCTTTTTCAAAAGGGGGCTCAACCGATGCCAGTCAAGTGGGGTGTGTGTGGCCCAGTTAGTGGCAACGAGGGAGACTGTGGTTGGAGTCCCCTCGCTGTGTCTCTAAAAGAACCAAGATGAACAAGTCATGGCTCTCAGAGGACTTTTCTTCCCCTGGGTCAGCCAGGGGACGGGAAAGGCACGCGTATTTTTGAGAGTGCTTCATGCAAAGCATCTTTTTCTTTTTCAAAAGGGGGCTCAACCGATGCCAGTCAAGTGGGGTGTGTGTGGCCCAGTTAGTGGCAACGAGGGAGACTGTGGTTGGAGTCCCCTCGCTGTGTCTCTAAAAGAACCAAGATGAACAAGTCATGGCTCTCAGAGGACTTTTCTTCCCCTGGGTCAGCCAGGGGACGGGAAAGGCACGCATATTTTTGAGAGTGCTTCATGAAAAGCATCTTTTTCTTTGTCAAAAGGGGGGGTCAACCGATGCCAGTCAAGTGGGGTGTGTGTGGCCCAGTTAGTGGCAACGAGGGAGACTGTGGTTGGAGTCCCCTCGCTGTGTCTCTAAAAGAACCAAGATGAACAAGTCATGGCTCTCAGAGGACTTTTCTTCCCCTGGGTCAGCCAGGGGACGGGAAAGGCACGCGTATTTTTGAGAGTGCTTCATGCAAAGCATCTTTTTCTTTGTCAAAAGGGGGGGTCAACCGATGCCAGTCAAGTGGGGTGTGTGTGGCCCAGTTAGTGGCAACGAGGGAGACTGTGGTTGGAGTCCCCTCGCTGTGTCTCTAAAAGAACCAAGATGAACAAGTCATGGCTCTCAGAGGACTTTTCTTCCCCTGGGTCAGCCAGGGGACGGGAAAGGCACGCGTATTTTTGAGAGTGCTTCATGCAAAGCATCTTTTTCTTTTTCAAAAGGGGGCTCAACCGATGCCAGTCAAGTGGGGTGTGTGTGGCCCAGTTAGTGGCAACGAGGGAGACTGTGGTTGGAGTCCCCTCGCTGTGTCTCTAAAAGAACCAAGATGAACAAGTCATGGCTCTCAGAGGACTTTTCTTCCCCTGGGTCAGCCAGGGGACGGGAAAGGCACGCGTATTTTTGAGAGTGCTTCATGCAAAGCATCTTTTTCTTTGTCAAAAGGGGGGGTCAACCGATGCCAGTCAAGTGGGGTGTGTGTGGCCCAGTTAGTGGCAACGAGGGAGACTGTGGTTGGAGTCCCCTCGCTGTGTCTCTAAAAGAACCAAGATGAACAAGTCATGGCTCTCAGAGGACTTTTCTTCCCCTGGGTCAGCCAGGGGACGGGAAAGGCACGCGTATTTTTGAGAGTGCTTCATGCAAAGCATCTTTTTCTTTTTCAAAAGGGGGCTCAACCGATGCCAGTCAAGTGGGGTGTGTGTGGCCCAGTTAGTGGCAACGAGGGAGACTGTGGTTGGAGTCCCCTCGCTGTGTCTCTAAAAGAACCAAGATGAACAAGTCATGGCTCTCAGAGGACTTTTCTTCCCCTGGGTCAGCCAGGGGACGGGAAAGGCACGCGTATTTTTGAGAGTGCTTCATGCAAAGCATCTTTTTCTTTGTCAAAAGGGGGGGTCAACCGATGCCAGTCAAGTGGGGTGTGTGTGGCCCAGTTAGTGGCAACGAGGGAGACTGTGGTTGGAGTCCCCTCGCTGTGTCTCTAAAAGAACCAAGATGAACAAGTCATGGCTCTCAGAGGACTTTTCTTCCCCTGGGTCAGCCAGGGGACGGGAAAGGCACGCGTATTTTTGAGAGTGCTTCATGCAAAGCATCTTTTTCTTTTTCAAAAGGGGGCTCAACCGATGCCAGTCAAGTGGGGTGTGTGTGGCCCAGTTAGTGGCAACGAGGGAGACTGTGGTTGGAGTCCCCTCGCTGTGTCTCTAAAAGAACCAAGATGAACAAGTCATGGCTCTCAGAGGACTTTTCTTCCCCTGGGTCAGCCAGGGGACGGGAAAGGCACGCGTATTTTTGAGAGTGCTTCATGCAAAGCATCTTTTTCTTTGTCAAAAGGGGGGGTCAACCGATGCCAGTCAAGTGGGGTGTGTGTGGCCCAGTTAGTGGCAACGAGGGAGACTGTGGTTGGAGTCCCCTCGCTGTGTCTCTAAAAGAACCAAGATGAACAAGTCATGGCTCTCAGAGGACTTTTCTTCCCCTGGGTCAGCCAGGGGACGGGAAAGGCACGCGTATTTTTGAGAGTGCTTCATGCAAAGCATCTTTTTCTTTGTCAAAAGGGGGGGTCAACCGATGCCAGTCAAGTGGGGTGTGTGTGGCCCAGTTAGTGTCAACGAGGGAGACTGTGGTTGGAGTCCCCTCGCTGTGTCTCTAAAAGAACCAAGATGAACAAGTCATGGCTCTCAGAGGACTTTTCTTCCCCTGGGTCAGCCAGGGGACGGGAAAGGCACGCGTATTTTTGAGAGTGCTTCATGCAAAGCATCTTTTTCTTTTTCAAAAGGGGGCTCAACCGATGCCAGTCAAGTGGGGTGTGTGTGGCCCAGTTAGTGGCAACGAGGGAGACTGTGGTTGGAGTCCCCTCGCTGTGTCTCTAAAAGAACCAAGATGAACAAGTCATGGCTCTCAGAGGACTTTTCTTCCCCTGGGTCAGCCAGGGGACGGGAAAGGCACGCGTATTTTTGAGAGTGCTTCATGCAAAGCATCTTTTTCTTTTTCAAAAGGGGGCTCAACCGATGCCAGTCAAGTGGGGTGTGTGTGGCCCAGTTAGTGGCAACGAGGGAGACTGTGGTTGGAGTCCCCTCGCTGTGTCTCTAAAAGAACCAAGATGAACAAGTCATGGCTCTCAGAGGACTTTTCTTCCCCTGGGTCAGCCAGGGGACGGGAAAGGCACGCGTATTTTTGAGAGTGCTTCATGCAAAGCATCTTTTTCTTTTTCAAAAGGGGGCTCAACCGATGCCAGTCAAGTGGGGTGTGTGTGGCCCAGTTAGTGGCAACGAGGGAGACTGTGGTTGGAGTCCCCTCGCTGTGTCTCTAAAAGAACCAAGATGAACAAGTCATGGCTCTCAGAGGACTTTTCTTCCCCTGGGTCAGCCAGGGGACGGGAAAGGCACGCGTATTTTTGAGAGTGCTTCATGCAAAGCATCTTTTTCTTTTTCAAAAGGGGGCTCAACCGATGCCAGTCAAGTGGGGTGTGTGTGGCCCAGTTAGTGGCAACGAGGGAGACTGTGGTTGGAGTCCCCTCGCTGTGTTTTACATGCTTTTAGAAGGGCATGAAATGGCTTGGAGGTTGACTTTCATCATATGCAAACTGTTGGCTACCAAAATGCTGCCTTTCCAACAACTGTGGTTATAGGCAATGAGGAACATACTGATGAAGATGAGACGCAGATACCCGATTGGGATGACAACTTAAATATTCGGTCAGGGCAAGAAGAAACTCGGTCTGAGGGGTAGGGGAGTGCAAACACAACAATTGATGATTAAGTTCTAGATCACACCTACTGTCAACCCACAGTCAGACACTCGAGGAGGTCAACAGAGGCGGTGGAGGAGGATGCAACCGACGTCGAAGTAACCTGGCGCCTTCCTGGACACAGTCGGAGCACTGGTAGCACGTCTACAACTGCATCCTCAGCCACCACTCTGCCTCTGAGCATTATTCGGGGTGGATCAACAGGTCGCATGGCCTCTAAGCCTTGCCTAGCCAGGTCCTTTTTTGACATAGAAAAAGATCGCCCAAATTATGTGATCTGTAAAATTTGTCATGGTTCTCTTAGTAGAGGTCAAAACCTCAGCAGTTTGACAACTTCTTCCATGAATCGTCACATGAATAAATATCATATGGCCCGATGGGAAGCTCACCGTGCTGCAATGCGGCCTAGCGGAGCGAACCATCCACCGCCTGCCCCTTCCAGTGCATCCTCGCGCTCGTCATCTTCTAGGACTGTGGGGACAGCTGTCACACCTGTTTTTCCACCCACAACTTCCACCACTGTAACCGCAACAGGCAGTTTGCTTGGTAGGTCGTCAGTTGGTTTGGAAGGGGAAACAAGTGAGTGTGTACAGCTCTCTCAGACATCGATAGCACCAACTTTGGATGAAGGCAACATCATGTCTCCGCCTGCACTTTCCTCACAAAGCTGCATTTTTCCAGGGACACCCGACTCAACACCGTCTACACACAGCAGCCAGATCTCTGTCCCTCAGATGTGGTCAAATAAAAGGCCACTTCCTGCGACCCATGACAAAGCGAAGAGGTTGACTCTATCCCTCTGTAAGCTGTTGACTACAGAAATGCTGCCTTTCCGCCTAGTGGACACACAGGATTTTAGAGACCTTATGTCTGTCGCTGTGCCCCAGTACCAGATGCCTAGTCGCCACTACTTCTCTAAGAAAGGTGTGCCCGCGCTACACCAGCATGTCGCACACAACATCACCGCTTCCTTGAGAAACTCTGTGTGTGAACGGGTGCATTTCACCACCGATACTTGGACCAGTAAGCATGGACAGGGACGTTACATGTCGCTGACTGGCCACTGGGTAACTATGGTGATAGATGGTGAAGGGTCTGCTGCACAAGTCTTGCCGTCCCCACGACTTGTGTGTCAATCCTCTGTCTGTCCAAGTTCCGCCACTGCTTCTGCATCCTCCACCTCATCTGGGTCCTCCACCTCCGCCCCAAGCCTGCCTGGTCAGGCCACCAGCGTTCTCACTGCGCAGAAGGAATCACGCACCCCTCATTACTATGCTGGTAGCAGAGCGCAACGGCATCAGGCGGTCTTTAGCTTGACATGTCTTTGAAATAGGAGTCACACAGCGACTGAGTTGTGGGCAGCTCTGGAGACTGATTTTGATAAATGGTTGTCTCCACTCAACCTGCAGCCTGGTAAGGCCGTGTGCGACAATGCTGCAAACCTGGGTGCGGCCCTTCGCCTGGGCAAGGTGACACACGTGCCTTGTATGGCTCACGTGTTTAACCTTGTTGTCCAGCAATTTTTAACACACTATCCCGGCCTAGATGGCCTTCTGACCAGGGCACGGAAACTGTCTGCAGTGCTCACTTCCGCCGTTCAACCGCCGCACCTGAGCGACTTGCATCGCTCCAGAAGTCTTTCGGCCTGCCGGTTCATCGCCTGAAATGCGATGTGGCGACACGCTGGAATTCAACTCTCCACATGTTACAGCGACTGTGGCAGCACCGGCGAGCCCTGGTGCAATACGTCATGATGTATAGCCTGGGCCAACGAGATGCAGAAGTGGGGCAGATCACCCTGATGGAGTGATCTCAGATCAAGGACCTATGCACCCTTCTGCACAGTTTCGACATGGCGACGAATATGTTTAGCGCTGACAATGCCATTATCAGCATGACGATTACAGTCATTTACATGCTGGAGCACACGCTAAACACTATTCGTAGTCAGGGGGTGGGACAACAGGAAGGGGAGGAACTACAGGAGGATTCATATGCGCAAGACACAACAACATCACCAAGGTCCAGACGTTCATCATCACCAACGCGGCAGGCATGGGACCATGGGGGACAGGGATCAACAAGGGCGCATGGTAGCAGGTGAGATGTTGAGGAAGGTGCAGGAGGACATGAAGATATGGAGGACGAACTGTCCATGGACATGGAAGACTCAGCAGATGAGGGGGACCTTGGTCAAATTTCAGTTGAAAGAGGTTGGGGGGAGATGACAGAGGAAGAAAGAACGGTTAGCACCTCTATGCCACAAACACAGCGTGGACTTGGTGCGCATGGCTGCGCAAGACACATGAGTGCCTTCTTGTTGCACTACCTCCAACATGACCCTCGTATTGTCAAAATTAGAAGTGATGATGACTACTGGCTTGCCACACTATTAGATCCCCGGGACAAGTCCAAATTTTGTGACATAATTCCACCCATAGAAAGGGACGCACGTATGCAGGAGTATCAGCAGAAGCTGTTACTCGATCTTAGCTCGGCTTTTCCACCAAACAACCGTGCAGGTGAAGGGAGTGATTCTCCCAGTTGTAACTTGACAAACATGGGACGGCCTCGTCATCTTCAACAGTCTACCCGTACCAGTAGGACCGTATCTGGTGCTGGTAACAGCAATTTTATGGAATCTTTTCATAATTTTTTTAGACCCTCCTTTGCAAGGCCACCAGAGACAACAAGTCTGACACATAGTCAACGGATGGAGAGGATGATACAGGAGTATCTCCAAATGAACATCGATGCAATGACTTTGCAAATGGAGCCTTGCTCCTTTTGTGCTTCAAATCTAGAAAAATGTCAAGAGCTCTCCAGTTACGCCTCGAAGATTTTGTCGTGTCCAGCTGCCAGCGTTGTCTCTGAACGTGTCTTCAGTGCTGCTGGGTGTGTGCTGACAGATAAGCGCACGCGTCTGTCCAGTGACAATGTGGACAGACTGACGTTCATCAAAATGAACAAGTCATGGATCCAGAAGGAATTTACTACCCCTGTGTCATCCTGGGGAGAGTAAATGCTTGTGGATTTGGAATGTGCTTGATGCAAATCAAAACATCCTGTTTGCAACTAGGGCACAAGTGCTGCCACTGATAAGGTGTCTGTGTGGGGCCCAATTTTTGGAAAAAAAGGGAGACTCCGCTTGGAGTAACCCTTGCTTGCTGTGTTTTTTAAAAATGATACAAGATGAACAGATCTGAAGGCAAGATGAAGCCAACATCATGTCTCCGCCTGCACTTTTCTCACAAACCTGCATTTTTCCAGGGACACCCTACTCAACACCGTCTACAGACAGCAGCCAGATCTCTGTCCCTCAGATGTGGTCAAATAAAAGGCCACTTACTGCGACCCATGACAAAGCTAAGTGGTTGACTCTATCCCTCTGTAAGCTGTTGGCTACCGAAATGCTGCCTTTACGCGTAGTGGACACACAGGATTTTACAGACCTTATGTCTGTCGCTGTGCCCCAGTACCAGATGCCCAATCACCACTGCTTCTCCAAGAAAAGCATGCCCGCGCTACACCGGCATGTCGCACACAACATCACCACTTCCTTGAGAAAATCTGTGTGCGACAGGGTGCATTTCAACACAGATACTTGGACCAGTAAGCATAGACAGGGTCATTACATGTCACTGACTGGGCACTGGCAAACTATGGTGAGAGATGGAGAAGGGTCTGCTGTACAAGTCTTGCCGTCCCCACGAGTTGTTTCAATCCTTGTTCTGTATGTAGAAGTTAATACACTGCTTCTGCCTCTTCAACCTCGTGTGGGTCCTCTACCTTTGCGCAAACCCTGTGTGGTCAGGCCACCCTTCCTTGCAACTGCGCACAAGGACTACCACACACCTCCTTACTATGCTGGCAGCAGAGCTCAATGCCATCAGGCGGTCAAAGTTTTACTTTGAAATGTATGGGAAATGTGAGTCACACCGCTATTACAGAGAATAGTAGTCAGGCAGGGTCAAAACATTAATTGAGGAACAGGAACAGAATGGGACGGCCAGGACTTAATCAGAAAACAAGCAGAGGTGAAATGCGTATCGGCCAACAAGGTACATAAACAGCAAGCAGGAAAAGTAGTCAGGTAACAAGCACACAAAATCATAAAACTGAACTGGGGGTAAAATTAACCAGAGGTTCATAGCTATGTCTGGCAGTGGTCTGCAGACAGGATGGGCATAAAAAAGGGTGTGGTGTCTTCCCATTGGTTGTAGCTGAATGATGGTATTTCATCTGTGAGATACCCACCAGCTACATTCAGCCAGAGATTCTGCATCTGTCAAGGTAATGCAGCCCAGTGGGTGAGCATAACCTGCGTCCACCTGCGCCGCTGGCATCGACTACTCTCCCATCATCAGCACTATTCATGAAAGGAACACGTTGTCACCTGGCGACCGGAGTACAAATTGACGGAGCGGACTCCGTTGGTGACTTAACAGCCGTGTGCGGCAATGATGCAAACCTGGCTGCGGGCCATCCTCAGGGCAATGTGACACACGTGCCTTTTATGGCTCACGTGTTGATCCGAATTCTCCAGCAATTTTTAAAACACCATCACGGCCTACATGGCCTTGTGCAGCGGGCACGCTCGCTATGTGCTCACTTCCATCGTGCGCACACAGCAGCTCAACAACTTTCATCACTCCGGAAGTCTTAGGGTCTGGCAGTTAAACGCCGGAAATGCGATGTTCCGACACGCAGGAATTGGAATCTGCACATGTTGCAGCGTGTGTGGCAGCACCGCAGAGCCC
Organism: Anomaloglossus baeobatrachus; assembly: GCF_048569485.1. Lineage (NCBI taxonomy): Eukaryota > Metazoa > Chordata > Amphibia > Anura > Aromobatidae > Anomaloglossus > Anomaloglossus baeobatrachus. Next base: position 235,924,055 of record NC_134354.1, read on the forward strand.
TGCTGAAATACGGTAAGACATATAGCCTGGGATAAGTTGATCCAGAGGTGGTGCAGATCACGCTGCTGGAGTGGTGTCAGATCAAGGACCTATGCACCCTGCTACACAGTTTTGAAATGTCGACGAAGATGTTTAGCACTGGCAATGTCATTCTCAGCGTGACAATTCTGGTCATCTACATGATGGAGCACACTGTAATTATTATTCGGAGTCAGGTGTTGGGACAAGAGGAAGGGGAGGAAGTACAGGAGGAGTCATATGCGGAAGGGATAACAAGATCTACGAGGTCCAGATGGTCAGCGGCACCTATGCGGCAGTCATGGTGAGGGAGAGGGATTAACAAGGGCGCATAGTATCAGCAAAAAGTGTTGATGAAAGTGCAGGAGCCCATGAAGAAATGGAGGACGAACTGGCGATGGGCATGGAAGACTCAGCAGATGAGTGAGAGCTTGCTCACATTTCGGTTGTGCGAGGTTGTGGGTAGAGGGCAGAGGAAGGATGCACGATTCTCACCTCTCTGCCACCAACACACCAAGGACTTGGTCCTCCTGGATGCACAAGACACATGAGCGCCTTCTTGCTGCACTACCTACATGACCCTCGGATTGTATGAATTTGAAGTAATCCTGAATACTGGGTTGCCACACTGTTAGATCCCCGGTACAAGACAAAATTTGGCGAACTAATTCCTGCCATAGAAATAGACGCACGTATACAGGAGTATCTGCAGAATGTGGTACGCAATCTTAGATCTACTTTTCCACTAAACACCAGTGCTGCACAGAGTAAATCTCAACACTTTGTCATGGATAGGAGGAAATGGTCTTTTACTTGTCCACATCGGAGGGACCGAGGGATGGCTGCTGTGCTGAGATGGCGTTGAGTACGGTGTCCCTGCACAGTTGCACTTTTGGTCATATCCCAAAATGAGTTGAAAAAGGACAGATGCTGTTGGAAAGGGGAACAGGTGTGTTGGAAAGGGGAAAAAAATTTTGGTCCGTGGATTTGGTGGTTAAACAACTGTAACATTTGCTGAAGAAACAACATCTGTTACAGTGGGACTGGCAGATTTGGATAAAGTGGTATATAATCTGTGACCGCTATATAACAAAAATTAATAAGAAAAGAAAGAGAAAGGTATATATCACCTTCAGCAGTCAGTGTCCACCGTGCTCCCAGTTGGAAAAGGAGAGGTTGGCAACTTGAAGGTTTGGTGGAGGATACAGAGCTGTGTGGCTATGAAACTAATAGTAGCCTGAACCGAGTTAGACGCCATTCGGATCTGGAGACTGTGAGCCCTGTTAGCGTCACAGGGTCCACATGCCCACCCAGCCCAGGAACTCCCTGTTAACAACACAGGGGCCATTGAGTACGCTGACCGTGTGCGTAGGGGCCACACCTGTGGACAGCAGGCGCATCAGCAGCAGCAGGCCTGTTAATGCCACTGGGCTGCACAAGCAGGACTGTTAGGACAGGAGCTGGTCTTAACCGTTCTGCGTTACCAACTGTGGTGGTGGCCTGCATCCACCACCCTATCCCTGCCTACCTCTGGCCTAAAGCCGCAATGGGTTCAACACATGGAGGTGTGCTCTTTCGGAGCATAATAGAAGACTGCGCACCTCCTTGTTGGCTCCAGCCCCTTTTATAACCTGGGTCCGCCCCAAACCAGGGTGAACCACAATGCACCTCCTGGAGACAAAAGCAGAGTGACACGTCATGAGTGGCATAACTAGCGTCCTATTTGGAAACGCAACTTCAATGATGACCTCATGGCTGCCATGACCCAAACACCTCACCAGTCATCGTCTGACCATCAATAATGCGGTGACAAGTCATAGGTGTGGGCCTCTGCAAGCCATTTGGGAGGACACCTGATGCCCTGTGGTCTATATGGGACCCCCACATCAGGGCCAGGGCCAAAGAGTTCATTACCGGACCTAGTCTCTGATGCAGGAAGTGCCTGAGCATGCTCAGTAGCATGAAATACAGTCTCTGAAAAAAGACTATCAGCTTTAGCATGGTGTCTAGGCACAAAACAGGACTTAGACCCGGCACAGAATGCAAGCACCTGTGCAAAGAGGCTTTTCACACTTAGTGTGGGAGCATGCGCTGTATCCCGAAATGAAGACTTAGCGTCAGGAATGGCACAGTCAGGCTGAGCATACTCACTAGGCGAAACACTGTAATTATGCTGCAGCTGGGGTACATCGGCACACGCATGCGCACTAGCTGCCTCTCCACACTTAGACGTGGAGGGGAAATTTGTCTTGGAGATGCTGTCTATGAACAGAAGGAAAAGCTAAAGGAAGCCTGACTTTCTATCCCTCCGAATTATGAAATGCAGCAATGAATTCCATGAGTTTGCTATAACATTAGCGTAGCTAAATGTGCATGAGGGTGTGATGTAGAGGTGCTAGAAATAGCTTGTCACCAGTGGGGCACTAATGGAATACAACAGCCAGTTCTATGATGCCACAAAATGGCAGTATTTTGTGCTATCATTATAGCTTATTAAAAACAGAGCACGAGGTTGTCATGCAGAGGTGCTGCACATAGATTTGCAGTAGTGTGAATAGACAAAAGTACAATAGCCACGTTTAGGATACAACTAGGTACAGTGAGTGTTTGCTAGTATAATGGCTGAGTTTAAAAAAGTTTGAGTGTGCAATGCAGGCAGACGTGCTGCAAATAACGTTCCAATACTGTGAATTGACAAAAGTACAATAGCCACGTTTAGGATACAACTAGGTACAGTGAGTGTTTGCTAGTATAATGGCTGAGTTTAAAAAAGTTAGAGTGTGCAATGCAGGCAGACGTGCTGCAAATATCGTTCCAATACTGTGAATAGACAAAAGTAAAATAGCCACGTTTAGGATACAACTAGGTACACTGAGTGTTTGCTAGTATAATGGCTGAGTTTAAAAAAGTTAGAGTGTGCAATGCAGGCAGACGTGCTGCAAATAACGTTCCAATACTGTGAATAGACAAAAGTACAATAGCCACGTTTAGGATACAACTAGGTACACTGAGTGTTTGCTACTATAAATGGCTGAGTTTAAAAAAGTTTGAGTGTGCAATGCAGGCAGACGTGCTGCAAATAACGTTCCAATACTGTGAATTGACAAAAGTACAATAGCCACGTTTAGGATACAACTAGGTACACTGAGTGTTTGCTACTATAAATGGCTGAGTTTAAAAAAGTTTGAGTGTGCAATGCAGGCAGACGTGCTGCAAATAACGTTCCAATACTGTGAATTGACAAAAGTACAATAGCCACGTTTAGGATACAACTAGGTACACTGAGTGTTTGCTAGTATAATGGCTGAGTTTAAAAAAGTTAGAGTGTGCAATGCAGGCAGACGTGCTGCAAATATCGTTCCAATACTGTGAATAGACAAAAGTACAATAGCCACGTTTAGGATACAACTAGGTACACTGAGTGTTTGCTACTATAAATGGCTGAGTTTAAAAAAGTTAGAGTGTGCAATGCAGGCAGACGTGCTGCAAATATCGTTCCAATACTGTGAATAGACAAAAGTACAATAGCCACGTTTAGGATACAACTAGGTACACTGAGTGTTTGCTAGTATAATGGCTTAGTAACAATGAGTTGTAGTGTGCAATGCAGGCAGACGTGCTCTGCAAATGTCTTTGCACTAGTGGGACTATAGCAAAGTCCAATAGCCACGTTTAGGATGCCACTAGGTACACTGAGTGTTTGCTAGTAAAATTGCTTAGTTTAAAAAAGTTGGAGTGTGCAATGCAGGCAGATGTGCTCTGCTAATATCTTTGCACTAGTGGGACTATAGCAAAGTCCAATAGCCACGTATAGGATGCCACTAGGTACACTGAGTGTTTGCTAGTATAATGGCTTAGTTAAAATGAGTTTGAGTGTGCAATGCAGGCAGACGCGCTATGCAAATGTCTTTGCACTAGTGGGACTATAGCAAAGTCCAATAGCCACGTATAGGATGCCACTAGGTACACTGAGTGTTTGCTAGTATAATGGCTTGGTTTTAATGAGTTGGAGTGTGCAATGCAGGCAGACGCGCTCTGCAAATGTCTTTGCACTAGTGGGACTATAGCAAAGTCCAATAGCCACGTATAGGATGCCACTAGGTACACTGAGTGTTTGCTAGTATAATGGCTTGGTTAGAATGAGTTGTAGTGTGCAATGCAGGCAGATGTGCTCTGCTAATGTCTTTGCACTAGTGGGACTATAGCAAAGTCCAATAGCCACGTATAGGATGCCACTAGGTACACTGAGTGTTTGCTAGTATAATGGCTGAGTTTAAAAAAGTTAGAGTGTGCAATGCAGGCAGACGTGCTGCAAATATCGTTCCAATACTGTGAATAGACAAAAGTACAATAGCCACGTTTAGGATACAACTAGGTACACTGAGTGTTTGCTACTATAAATGGCTGAGTTTAAAAAAGTTTGAGTGTGCAATGCAGGCAGACGTGCTGCAAATAACGTTCCAATACTGTGAATTGACAAAAGTACAATAGCCACGTTTAGGATACAACTAGGTACACTGAGTGTTTGCTACTATAAATGGCTGAGTTTAAAAAAGTTAGAGTATGCAATGCAGGCAGACGTGCTGCAAATATCGTTCCAATACTGTGAATAGACAAAAGTACAATAGCCACGTTTAGGATACAACTAGGTACACTGAGTGTTTGCTAGTATAATGGCTTAGTAACAATGAGTTGTAGTGTGCAATGCAGGCAGACGTGCTCTGCAAATGTCTTTGCACTAGTGGGACTATAGCAAAGTCCAATAGCCACGTTTAGGATGCCACTAGGTACACTGAGTGTTTGCTAGTAAAATTGCTTAGTTTAAAAAAGTTGGAGTGTGCAATGCAGGCAGATGTGCTCTGCTAATATCTTTGCACTAGTGGGACTATAGCAAAGTCCAATAGCCACGTATAGGATGCCACTAGGTACACTGAGTGTTTGCTAGTATAATGGCTTAGTTAAAATGAGTTTGAGTGTGCAATGCAGGCAGACGCGCTATGCAAATGTCTTTGCACTAGTGGGACTATAGCAAAGTCCAATAGCCACGTATAGGATGCCACTAGGTACACTGAGTGTTTGCTAGTATAATGGCTTGGTTTTAATGAGTTGGAGTGTGCAATGCAGGCAGACGCGCTCTGCAAATGTCTTTGCAGTAGTGGGACTATAGCAAAGTCCAATAGCCACGTATAGGATGCCACTAGGTACACTGAGTGTTTGCTAGTATAATGGCTTGGTTAGAATGAGTTGTAGTGTGCAATGCAGGCAGATGTGCTCTGCTAATGTCTTTGCACTAGTGGGACTATAGCAAAGTCCAATAGCCACGTATAGGATGCCACTAGGTACACTGAGTGTTTGCTAGTATAATGGCTTAGTTAAAATGAGTTTGAGTGTGCAATGCAGGCAGACGCGCTATGCAAATGTCTTTGCACTAGTGGGACTATAGCAAAGTCCAATAGCCACGTATAGGATGCCACTAGGTACACTGAGTGTTTGCTAGTATAATGGCTTGGTTAGAATGAGTTGTAGTGTGCAATGCAGGCAGATGTGCTCTGCTAATGTCTTTGCACTAGTGGGACTATAGCAAAGTCCAATAGCCACGTATAGGATGCCACTAGGTACACTGAGTGTTTGCTAGTATAATGGCTTAGTTAAAATGAGTTTGAGTGTGCAATGCCGGCAGACGCGCTATGCAAATGTCTTTGCACTAGTGGGACTATAGCAAAGTCCAATAGCCACGTATAGGATGCCACTAGGTACACTGAGTGTTTGCTAGTATAATGGCTTGGTTTTAATGAGTTGGAGTGTGCAATGCAGGCAGACGCGCTCTGCAAATGTCTTTGCACTAGTGGGACTATAGCAAAGTCCAATAGCCACGTATAGGATGCCACTAGGTACACTGAGTGTTTGCTAGTATAATGGCTTGGTTAGAATGAGTTGTAGTGTGCAATGCAGGCAGACGCGCTCTGCAAATGTCTTTGCACTAGTGGGACTATAGCAAAGTCCAATAGCCACGTATAGGATGCCACTAGGTACACTGAGTGTTTGCTAGTATAATGGCTTGGTTAGAATGAGTTGTAGTGTGCAATGCAGGCAGACGCGCTCTGCAAATGTCTTTGCACTAGTGGGACTATAGCAAAGTCCAATAGCCACGTATAGGATGCCACTAGGTACACTGAGTGTTTGCTAGTATAATGGCTTAGTTATCAGTTGGAGTGTGCAGAGGACAAGAGGGTACAGTGGCAGGATTGTGGTGCTCTGGGTAGAGGAATGGAAGCCTGCCTTTCTATTCCCTCCTAATGGTGAAATGCAGGTAGGAAATCCCTGACCTGGGCTACACAGACGCTGTTGCTGTTTGCAGGACCTGTCACCTATGGCTCTCTGACCCTGCCGGTTGGAGCCCTTAAAAGGACTGCTATAAAGTGCTCTCCCTAAGCTGTCTAACGCTGTGTATGCAGCGCATACAGCTGTATCGGCTATAGGACTCAGGAAGACGGAGCTGCGACAGTGATGTCTGACACCAAAGACGCAGAAGGCAGATAATGGCGTCCGTGAAGAAAATGTCCGGTTTTATAATGCAGGGACATGTGACATGCAGATCCTATCACACATGCCGTTGCTTCTCTGGCTCAAAGTCCACTTAGCTGTGTGTGTGTCTGGGATTGGCTGACATGCTGGCCCGCCCCACAAGACGCGCGCGCTTAGGGAAGGAAGACAAGAAAAAAAAAAAAAAAAAATGGCGATCGCCATTATAGAAACAGCAGTGATCTGAAGGCGCTGTTCACGCACACTATACACTGAAATGTGATAATAGTTTGATTCACAGAGTGACTTACACTATTACAGCAGAAACCAAGCTATGATTTAGCTGTTTTTTGGCTGCTAGAACCGTTCTCGAACGTTTCTAGAACTACCGAGCTTTTGCAAAAAGCTCGAGTTCTAGTTCGATCTAGAACATGCCCCAAAATCACTCGAGCCGCGAACTGGAGAACCACGAACCACGAACCGCGCTCAACTCTAATTATCAGTAGACTGGTTTCTGATTTCTTCTGGTTTCTTTGGGAACACTTCTCTCTGGCACCCTGATTCATCTGGTGGGGGTGGGCGGCTGACTCCTGGACTTCTGTCCTTGGACGAGGCCGAAGGAGCGCCATATACAGCAACAGTATCGCTCATTGGTAGGTTCTAATATATAATTCTAATATATAATTCTGCAGCTTACACCCTGAAATCACTCGGGTGCTTTTTTGACCATTTGTCCTTAAGGTTCTGTCCTCTTTTTGTCTGTCTGCATTATGAATTTCGTTTGTTGCATTCTTTGCTATTTTATCTTAAGGAATTCTCTTTGGTACTTTTAACTCTGTCTAGTGTATTTGCAGTTATATACTGTATATGATATTTTTTCAGGTTTATTTTTCTGATATTGTGTATTCAGTTTTGCTTTTGGTTATGACATTTCATTTCCCTGTAATTGAACATACTTCCACCTTACTTTCACTCATTGTGGCCATCTCGTGGGATTTTTTGGTATTACTTTGTGATTCTATATACAGTACAGTATATACATTTTGCTTAATTATTCAATGTGGGGGCATTTGTTTTCTAGATACCATTGTTTGACATGTGGCTATTCATTTTGGTCAAGTATTCTGTGTGACTTTCTCCCTTCTTTTAAGTTTTTATACATTTTTTCATTAAATTACTACATACTCTGGCTGCTTACTCTTCATGCTTATAGGTCCTCATAATAGCTGCTTCTCTGTAGTCCAAGAACAGGGAGTGTGGTCATGTCCCCTGATTTCTGACATAAGCAACTATTATCAGGAGCCTGGCTGTTACTAATAGCATTATGTAGGCGCCTCGATGTGTAATGCAATGTCCCAGAGGGTAGGGGGAGCAGAAAGAGCCTCCTGTCACACTGAATTACATGTATTGTGAGGATAATAGAACTGCACGGTGTATCTCATCCTTATAGTTTGAGGGCAGGGACAGTGGAAGAATTTTTTGGTCTCCTAAGAGTACCCTGTTGCAGCCTGAGCACGCTGCATTTGGAATGGGTTCAGCTTTTATTAAAAGCAATCTGCTGTTACTAGATTTTTCTATCCCATCTGAGAACAACATGATGTAAGGGCATAAACCCTGATTTATTTCTGCTGATCTACTAGTTCTCTGAATGCAGAGCTCTGTGTAGCTCCACCCACAGTACTTATGTGCATAGGCAGAAAGCTGCCAACCAGTAGTCGGGTTACATAGAGTTTATCAATATGGAGAACTATATGGAAGCAGGCTTACTGGTTCACTAGTGATAAAATCACTGTTTAACTTGCAGAAAATTAACAAAACTACAGTTAGTAGCCAAGTATGGGGCAAATTGCTGGAATCAGGGTCTCCGTCTCTACGTTCTGCTGCTCTCAAATTACGTAACAAAAACCTGGTGCCAGATTCTGTATAAGTAAATAAAGTTTAACCAACCACATATTCCACATTTTGTACTATCATAATCGGGATAGCATCTACATAATCAGTGAATCCACTTATATCCTCCAAAAAGAATATACACAATGCTAGTTCCTTATAAAATATACATCATTTTATTGAATATAAATATAAAAACATACATGTACTCGGACACAACAAGGTAGAGAGAAGTGCAAATATAACTCCCACGAATTGGGGGGAGGGTGGGTAGAGACTTGCTTATCCCACATAAGTCATGGGGAATACACTTTCAAAATAATATATCATATATCAGTCAGTGTGAAGATCATCCTATGCCTTATAGTTTACAGTATTGCAAGCGTACTAAAATACCTCTGCTAAGAGGCAAATCACAACATGGGCAGAAGGGGGAAATTATTATTTCAAAAATAGCATAATTTATTTTAGTACGCTTGCAATACTGTAAACTATAAGGCATAGGATGATCTTCACACTGACTGATATATGATATATTATTTTGAAAGTGTATTCCCCATGACTTATGTGGGATAAGCAAGTCTCTACCCACCCTCCCCCCAATTCGTGGGAGTTATATTTGCACTTCTCTCTACCTTGTTGTGTCCGTGTCCATGTATGTTTTTATATTTATATTCAATAAAATGATGTATATTTTATAAGAAACTAGCATTGTGTATATTCTTTTTGGAGGATATAAGTGGATTCACTAAGTAAATAAAGTGTAGTATTTTGCTAATGCAATCAGATAGCCTATCTATGGCCAAGGGGCTTCAAGGAGGGCTGAGAAGATTTAGGATCTCAAGGGTTATTTTTTGTGGTTTTAAAAATATTGTAGAGGTCAGGTGTGGATGGATCTTTTAAGTTATCCTATTTTTTTGTAACATTTTCGAGAAATCATGAATACTGAAAAAGTAAATCAATCAAAAAGTGTATTGCATGTCATTTGGAATTCTCCTCTGGTTTTCAATTTGGCTATCTTTTACAGTTGAGGAAAGAATACAGTGGAAGGAAATTCCCCATTGCGAGGACCCTGCCAAATGAATCCTCCCATCTCACCTATGTAGAGTGCCTGTACGAAGGGTGTGATTTTTATATATATATATATATATATATATATATATATATATATATATATATATTTAGTTTTTCAGGTCATACCATTAACAAAGTTTGCACTCCAATATCTCCAATATACAGATTCATGCATTCACATCAGGATATTCAAGTGAACTTCACTTATAAATTCCCTGGTCTTATTTAGCATAACTGATTTTCCTTTACGATTGCTATCCATTTGTTTTCACGGATAGCACTCATTACTATGACAGTCTATGGGGCTGTTAACATGTTATATTATTATATCCGGTATTGGTCCAAGTGTCTAGTCAAAATTGGAAATGCACGTCTACAGGTTACTTAAAAAACCTGACAGCATTCAGATGGCATCTGGGTACTGTCCATTTTTCACTGACTGATAGGAGAAGGTGGAAAAACTTTTTTTTTTTAACCAGTACAAAAAAACTCATGAAACTCTGACCAAACGCTGATGAAAATCACTGATGAAACTCTAGTTTTACTCTTAATTTCAGGCACCCAAATAATAAGATCCAGCAGCATCCGTCACTCATATAAGTATCCCATTATATAAAAAAATCTGTACAGTGTATATTTTTTTGGGGGGGGAAATATTGTGTCTCGGTCCATCGCCCCCTCCATCTTGTGCGATTACCGTCCTTCTTCATAGCCCCATGTGACATGTCCTATGACATCGACACAGAATCCGCCATTGCGCTCCTGCACATGCGCACTTGATCTGGACATACAGGTGCATCTCAATAAATCTGTCTATAATGTGATCCTATTCATCGTCATTTCTATCTTATTAAAATGGAGACACCTGCTTGTTTGAATCCCATTATTATGAAGAACTGTGTTTGATATTGGAACTGCTATCCCCACTGGCGGACACAGACAGAAAAAGGCCCCTGTACAAAAACAATATATGGACCTTTTGCAGCCCAAGAACTCCTCAAAATGCACAATTCCTTCGGCTTTGGAGTTAGAAATGGGCCCAGTGTGATCGCAGAGGCTGCACTAATGATTTGTCCACCCCTGGCTATCCCTCATTTTTTCTCCACATCATATTTTTAAAGATTTTGAAATAAATTCATATTGACTGCAACTTTTCCTAAGGACATTGTTGCTGGATTTCTTCCATGTTTTTCTTGATTTCCACAGCCAAAACACTGATACATGCACCGCCCTGGACCGGCTAACTCATAGTTACTTAATGATGAGATGGACGTTCTTTTATATCCTCCTATATACAATATTAGCCCACACACAGCACCCCTTATATACAGCATGAGGCCACATAGATCCCTATATACAGTTTGAGACCACATATAGCCACCTATATTCAGTATGAGCCCCCACATAGTTCCTATATACAGTATGAGCCCCCCAAATGGCCCACTATATACAACATGAGCCCCCACATAACACCTTTATACAGCATGAGCCCCCACATAGCTTGCTATATACTTTTTGAGCTCTCACACACCTCTATATACACAGTATGAGCCCTCACTCCCCAATATATTCAGCAAGAGCTCCTATTTATCCCCTAAATAAGGTATTAGCACAACACATAGCTTTAGATACAGTATGAGCCTCCATATAGCCCCTATATACAGCATGAGCACAAACAGCACTCCTTATATACAGTATGGGCCCACACACAACCCCCCACATATATCAGCCCCCACATAGCCCATATATACATCATGAGCCCTATATAACACCATATATAAACTACTGATATGTCTCTGAATTTCCAAGCGATACATTTTGTATTTATTTTTTGAAAATGAGAAATGGTCAAAATAACAAAAAAATGCATTGCTTTCAGACCTCAAATAATGCAAAAAAACAAGTTCATAATCATTTAGAAACAACAATACTAATGTTTTAACTCAGGAGGAGTTCAGAAATCAATATTTTGTGGAATAACCATGATTTTTAATCACAGCTTTCATGCTTCTTGGCATGCTTTTCACCAGTCTATCACACTGCTTTTGGGTGACCTTATGCCACTCCTGGCCAGTAGAATGAGGTGGACTCTGGTTGGAATTCAACTGACACTGGAATCGACATGTGGAGAAGCTGAGTTTTATAAAACTCTGCAGAGGTCTCTTAATTTTTGCCAGAGCTGTAAGTGCCCAGGCCGATCTGTATAGCATAAAAAAGACCTTTCAGTATACTCACCTGCTGGGTGGTCAGATCCAATGGCAGTTGCTGGTCTCAGTCCAGTGCCTCCTCTATGCTGTGCAGTCTCCGTCCTCTTTCCCAGCTCTATGTGGGTGATGCATCCTACGTCATCCACACAGAGGCCTCCATTGTGCTACTGAGCAAGCGAACTTTGATCTGCCCTGCTATGGGCAGATCAACATATTGTAGTGCACATGAGTGGATGGTCTTTGACCTTTCCCCACGCCTGTGCATTACAGTACTTTGCCCTGCCCTCAGCAGGGCAGATCAGAGTTTACATGCACAGGAGCATAATGGAGGGCTGCGTGTGGATGACATAGAACACGTCATACTCATGGAGCTGGGAAGAAGGACAGGAATAGATGGAAGAGAGGAGGCGCAGCACTGAGATCAGCGATTCCCAACAGACCCAACCGCCCCCCAGTTGAGAATAATAAAAGCTCTTTTTTATTTTATAGAGGGGCCTGGGCACTTATATACAGTATTCTAGAATGGGCTTACTGTAGGTGGCTGCAGCTTATAGGGGAAACACCTGGTGACAGGTTTCCTTTAAGCTGCTCGCAGGTGAGGTAGCAAATCCCTGGTGACAGATTCCCTTTAAAGAGCCTCTCTTACAGTTCTAGAATAATTTGGCAAAGTTGTATAATCAATATATTGATATTTCTTTCAGACATCAGATCAATGCTGTTTTCTGGAAAACGTCATCCATTTTTATATGGATAAAGTCTTCACACATCACATCTCGTGGGAATCCAAGCACAAAACTGAAATTAGCAAAATTGCTAATGCCTTCTGTGAACTTTTTAGAGCTCAAAGATCTTGTGTAAGTGCTGGAATATATCTATCTATTTACACACACATGCAGAATATTACTATAGTTTTTATGTTTTCTCATTATTAATATGTTATAACTGTAATCCTAGTCATTCAAAATAGAAAATGATGCTGTGAAATACTGATACAAATGTTATAAAAGGGAATCTATAAGCAGGTTTTTGCTATGTAATATTAGGACAGCATTCTGTAGTGGTTAAAACACACAATTGAACGCTGTGTCACATGTCATTATTTTCTTAAATTTTAATTGCTTTGACTAGCTGCCTCATGCCAAGTAGTCTAATTCCACCCCCTCCTTCAATATGCATCTCACTGTCTATGGACAATGTACACAGAAAGCCTAGTATGGGCAACGTTAACTTTCTCAGCTCTGCTGCATTGCTACTAAATCTAAAAACTCTGTGTCAGAGCGGTTGTAAACTAAGTGACACATCATTGGATTAAGAGTCTCTTCGCCTACATTATGGTGCTCTCAGATGAGGTAGCAAAAACTTGCTGATATTCCCTTTTAAAGATGACCTGTCACTTGCCAAAAATGTGTAACTATTATACCTGGTGTTGATGCTGCTTTTCAACTGAGTTTATTTTTTTTACTTTTTTTTTCTATACCGCTCTGTTTCTGATTAATGACCCTTTTCACCTGTAAATAAATCTAGTCTTTTTAGTCAACTAGACATGGTGCTCAAGAAATAGATTGGCTAAAAACACAATTTACAGTGGATGAAAAAAGTATTAAACACGTCACCAATTTTGTAAGTAAACATATTTATAAAGGAGCTATTGACATAAAATTCTCACCAGATGTCAAATATAACCCATCCAATAAACACAGGTGAAAAAAATCAAATCATATATGTCTATAAATTAAGTTAGGTGTAATAATGAGAAATGACACAGAGAAAAAATATTGAACACATGATGAAATAGAGTTGCAAAAAAACATGGAAATTCCTGAAACCCGTTGAAATCTCTCAGTAATTAAAAAGCAATCCTGACACTTAGTGAAAAACATTTGCTGGTTCAACTGATGACTTATAAAAATGGTGTCTCCTTACCAAAGTGCCACACAAGAAACAACTCATGATGAGTAAAACCAGTGAGCTGTCTCAAGCCTTTTCAACCTAATTATTTTAAAAAAATACTGATGGCATTGGTTACTGAAGATTTTCTAAATCACTGAAAGTTCCAGTGAGCACTGTTGGGGCCATAATCTGGAAATGGAAAGAACATCATTTAATCATAAATCAGCCACAGCCAGATGCTCCCACACAATTTCCGACAGAGCAGAGGCAATAATTATCAGATGATTTGTCAAAGAGCTAAGGACTACATGTGAAGAGCTACAGAAAGACCTGGAATTAGTTTATACATTGCCTTGCAAAAGTATTTACCCCCTTGGCATTTTTTTGTGTTTTGCTACCTTACAACCTGGAATTTCACAGATTTTTGTTTTGAGGGTTTGCATGAGGTCATGTAAATGGGATCTCTACAACTATTTGGTTTTCATTTTATTGTGAAGTAAGCAACAAATAGGACAAAACAACTGAAAACTTTAGTGTGCATGACTATTCACCCCCCCCTAGTCAGTGCTTTGTAGAGCTTCTTTTTGCAGCATTTATAGCTACAAGTCTCTTTGGTTACAACTCTATGAGCTTTACACATGTTGCCGCTGGGATTTTTGCCTATTCCTCAAGCCAAATCTTCTCCAGTTCCTTCAAGTTCGATGATTTTTTCTGGTGGACAGCAATCTTCAAGTCTGACCAAAGAATATCAATTGGATTATGGTCTGGGCTTTGACTAAGCCAGTCCAATACATTTACAGATTTCCCCTTAAACCACTTGAGTGTTGCTTTAGCAGTATGTTGTGGGTCACTGTCTTCTTGGAAGGTGAACCTCCATCCCAATCTCAAGTCATTGACAGACTGAGGCCTGAAACACACTTCCGTTAAAAACACGCACATGCTGCGAGACACGTATTTACCCTGCGTGTTGCGTGTGGTAAGTACGTGTCTCGGGTACGTGCGGTCCACGTGTGTTCTACGTGTGCTATCCGCGATAGCACACGTAGAACCGGTAATTTGCATACTCACGTGGTCCGCCCTGCTCTCCGTGGTGCTGATCTTTGGTCTCCAGCCCTGGCATCTCCCCGCTGCTGCTGCTGCCGGCCACAGTGAAGTGAATATTAAATGAGCATAATGAGCGGCGGTCGGCAGCAAGTGGCAGCAGCGGCAGAGACAGGAGGGCTGGAGAAGGTGAGTAAATGTTTTGGTTTTTTTTCACGGACATGTGTGTTTTCTCCAGCACGTGTCACACGGGACCGCATCCACACTACATCCGTGTGGTACGGGTGTGGGCCGTGTGACACCCATGCTGCCAGAGAAAACGTGGACATGTTAGCGTGTAGAAAAACGCACACACGTACAAATGCACACAGACACACGTTCCGTGTGGTTTTACGTGTGTGTGCCTGCTACAATAGGGTAGCATTGCTGAACGTGTCTCCGTGCTGCCGGTACGTGCAAAAAATGGCAAACACGTACCAGCGGCACGGATGTGTGTCGGAGGCCTGAAACAGGTTTTGCTGAAGAATGTCCCTGTATTTCACACCATCTATTTTCCCCTTAACTTGGACCATTTTTCCTGTTCTTGCTGCTGAAAAACATCCCTGCACCATAACGCTGCTTCACTGTGGGCATGGTGTTCTTGGGGTGATGAGCTGCGCTTTTTTGTCACCTGACATAGCACCTTCCACCACACATTTGGGGAGTCTCCCACATTTTTTTTTTGTAACATCAAAATGAGCCTTCTAATTTTTGGCTGTAAGTAAAAGCTTTTTTTCTGACCACTCTTCCATGAAGACCTTCCTACGAAGCTGATGCGATGTGGTCTGTAAGGTCTACTGTGCAGCACTTTGGTGGGTTATTGAATCCCTTACCTCTCATTTCTAGGGTCCGCATATTTGCACATGCGTTTCCGTAGGTGCTCTTTATAGTAGCTATTTGCACGATGGTGCTATGTGGGCATTTGCCCTATATATGATCAGGTGTGTAGATGTCCCCTATTAGATACTGAATTTCTGGTTTATTTGTTTATAGTGGGACATCTTACTATTTACCCGGACAATTGTGCAATTATTTCTAGGACTACTGTGCAATATTGCATTATACTTAAACCATCTTATGTGCAATCCTTTGCTCTGCAATTGCGGTTTATAAAACTGTACTATATTTTACTGCTGTGATTTGATACATTTTACTCTCTAATCCTCTGATCCTTATATGAATCACATTGCCCTATCTTTGTTTCTTTTGTTTTCTTAACACTCTGTTTTTCTGTGTGATTTTTTGAAGTCCCTAATAAAATAATGTATACAGTACTTTTTCTTATGAATCAGTCTATTTAGACATTGAGTATCATATTCACATTAAAGTCAATTATAGGTATATGTGTTGTTTCAGATGACTGGTCAGGATTTATGTTTATTATGGACCTGGGTATTCTGTTTCTAAAATGTGCAAAGAGAGTAGGAGGTGAAGGGGTTAAACACCTCACTGCTGTATGATGTATCAGACTGGAAACTTCTTTGGAATTTGATTTTTTTTACGGGTTTCGGACAAAAACTTCCTTCAAGATAAAATCAGTTGTACATCTGTGATTTAATCCTGAAGAAGGAGCTTTTGCTCCGAAACACGTAGAAATAAGTAACAATATTTCCAAAGACGTTTCCAGTCTGATACATCATACTGCAGCGTGGTGGTTAACCCCTTCAACTCCTACTCCCTTTGAACAATCTTAATGAATCATGTGAGCCGTGCAGTGACTTGTGCCGCTATGTGTTCCTCACCACCAATCTTACTCCTGCATTAGCTGGAGTAAGATTTGTGCGATAACAAATGTGGCACTCATCATGAATTTGACGAGCAGTGGCCTCCAATGCCACCATCCAAGAAGTGGAAGCAGCTTGAGTGAGAATGACGTAAAAACGCTACACGACACATTTTTAGCACAACTTCACCTTACAGAAAAAAGTGTGACTTTTCAGGAAATCTTTTGTGAATCACCCCCTTTATTTTACATACATGTAAGCAGACATGATATTCTATGATATATTATGTGAGGTTTTCCATTTAGCCATATTTAATTACTATACATAGCTTATATAGCACCAATATATTGTGCAGTGCTTTACAGAGAGTATCATCACTGTCCCCATTAGGACTCACAATTTAAATTCTCTAACAGCATGTTTTTGGAATGTGGGAGAAACCCGGGACATGAGTGCTGCAAACCAACAATGCTGAGCCACCATGCAGCCCTAATTCCCTAAGCCAAAGATGTTAAGTGTCCACATATTCCACAGGTAGATAGATTGCTACATAGATTGATCTGTGATAGAAATATAGATAACAAAAAACAGAAGCACTCCGAGTTGTAAAAAGTGGAATGTATTCTATTCACCCACATCAAACGGGATATTCTAGCTCCAACATGGAGCTTTTTTCAAATCTTGAGAAAAGCTCCATCAAGAAGCTGACGGACCCTGAGTCAAGTCCTGGGATTTGCACCCACTTCCTAAACACAAAGAAAGCCAAGGACCCCATAGGGGGGAGGGGCAACATGACCAAAGGGAACGGAAGGAGGGATGGGGTTAATAAAAGAAATAGGGTGCATTATGGTACGCTATATGGGATTGGTCAGGAAAAGGGTCCCTGCAGGAGGAGGGGGGAGTATATAAAGAACTGGGGAGGGGTCTTACCTCCCTTGTGACTCTGGACGGCGACGGATTCCCACCCACCCTCCCTTGTGGTTTTTGAGTTTCGATTACGCTATGTCTGTTAAAAAAAAATAATAAATAAATAAATAAATTAATAAAAACATGAAGGGGAAATGTGTTTGTCGCAGCAGCAGGGGTAGGTCTGGTCCAGAGGCGGTTTTAAGGTATTGGTGGCTGGACCGAGAGACACTGTCTTGGTATGGTGTCTCCGGGTTCCGGGAATTGCAAGCACAGCGCTCTGCAAAGTTTGGGGGGTATTAATCCGTGGGGTGATTAATACCTCATCTCTGGGTCGGGGTGTTGAGGCCAGGGATATTGGTGTAAAAAGTGGTTTCTGGACCGGGCCTACATAGGGTTACATTATACTGTTTGTTAGTTATGTGTTACCTATTATTATTTGTTTGTGGTCGCCTGTTGGACGGCGCCCCCCTGTGTTAGTGTTAATAATAGGTAATAAAGGCTGCTGTGGCCAATTGTTAACCAAGTCGCATGCAGTCGTGTATTATTTATTAAGGTTAAGTTTGGGGTATCGTGAAAACATCACGACTGGAGAATCCTTCCTCAGTGGTCATGCTGCTTAGAAAAATAAATACCATAATTGATATATTACAATTTTTAATATATTTGCTTATTTTGTATTAGGTTGACTTCACTTCTACTTGTGAGGATATCACAATGGATAGCTTGAATGCTATTGAAATCAGTTTTAAGAAGGTAAGATTACCATGATTATGTTTTTATTTGATTTTTAATTCTAAAGAAGTCAAGAAATGTATTATGATAAAATTTAAATGGTTATTCCCATCTTTAAAAATAGAAATTATAGGATAGTGCTTGTACATAGAAGCAATTTTCAACTGTTTTTGAGATTTTAACACTTTTTTTTATTACAGTTATTTTCATTGGAGATCAACCATTGCTGCTACACAAAAAAACATGAGCATTGGTTACAAGCTCTTTTCTATTGAGCTTGTAATCACTATTTAAAAGGGAACCTGTCACCAGATTTTTTTCTATTAAACCAAAAATATCACCTTCTGCAGCTCCTGGGCAGCATTCTATGAAGGTGCACCTTGTTGCTGGCCCCCTTTTCAGATCTCCATAACAACTTTATAAAATATTACCTTTTCGTATGCAAATTAGTTTGGTTGGCCAGATAGGCGGGCTCTGTTTCACCCTCTGTCCCCCCTCCTGACGCTGTTCGCCATCCCCCAGTCTTTATTTGCATGGATGACGATGGCCCCGTCATCCCCCACGCTGATGCCGAAGTCTCGCGCAGGCGCAGTTAGTAGAGGCCACTATTGCGGGCCTGAGCAGAAACTATCCCTCTCGCGCGCTGGTGATGTATTTTTGCAGGCTCGAGATTATGGGCGGCGCTGTGCATGACCTCACCAGCGTCATCCTAGTACTCGCCCATAATCTTGAGCCTGCGCAAATACAACACCGGCGCGTGAGAGGGATAGTTTCTGCTCAGGCCCGCAATAGTGGCCTCTGCTAACTGCGCCTGCGCGAGACTTCGGCTTCAGCGTGGAGGATGAAGGGGCCATCGTCATCCATGCAAATCAAGACTGGGGGACGGCGAACAGTGGCAGGAGGGGGGACAGAAGGCGAAATAGAGCCCGCCCATCTGGCCAAGCAAACTAATTTGCATACAAAAAGGTAATATTTTATAAAGTTGTTTTGGAGTTCTGAAAATGGGGCAAGCAACAAGGTGCACCTTCATAGAATGCAGCCCAGGAGCTGCAGAAGGTGATATTTTTGGTTTTATAGGAAAAAATCTGGTGACAGGTTCCCTTTAAAGCTGCCTAGGATCACTGAAGCCCGATGTTTTCTTTTAATCTCAGCCAGCTTCAGTGCAGTGCTTGATGGACAGCAGTACTGGTCGGTCCCTAGGCAACAAGCAGTAAACAAAAAAAAAGAAAAGTCTTCATTTCTAAAGAACAACTTGCAAATTGTAAAAATTGCAAAGCACTCTCTGTCTATAACCCTTTAAGTATGCCATTTTTAGCTTTAATTTTCGTCTGGCCTTGCTTAAAAAAATTACATTTCCTACAATCTAGAATTCAGAAATTGGCATACATACTTTCACTAATACTATCCTATTACATAACACATGAGAAAATGAATAATGTTATTCTTTATGTTTTGACTGGTTGTCTAAGGTCAAATATTGTTTAAAGAGGTATTCCCATCTCCAAGATCCTATCCCAATATGTAGTAGGTGTAATAATAATAATATCAGTAAATACACCCAATTAGAAATGTAGTATAGTTCTGCTGATTCGCTATGTTTCTTATCTCATGTGCAGGGCATTGTAGTACCTTGGGTATCCATGATTATGAGCACGCATATAGTCACAGTTAGTTAGCTAGTTAGTTGCTAGTAGTCTTACCCAAGGACACCTAAAGTCCTGCAATGCCCTGAACATGAGGTAAGAGACATAGTGAATTGGGAGATCTATACTACATTTCTAATAAGAGGTATTTCCTAATATTAATATTATGGCATCTACTTCATATTGGGTTAGGTCCTTGGAAATGGGAATAAAGGTACCGTCACACTAAGCAACATCGCTAGCAACATGGCTGCTGATGCACAACTTGCTAGCGATGTTGCTTAGTGTGACATCCAGCAACAACCTGGCCCCTGCTGTGAGGTCGTTGGTAGTTGCTGAATGTCCTGGGCCATTTTTTAGTTGTTGCTCCCCCGCTGTGAAGCACACATCGCTGTGTGCGACAGCGACAGAGTAACAACTAAATGTGCAGTGAGCAGGGAGCCGGCTTCTGCGGACGCTGGTAACCACAGTAAACATCAGGTAACCAAGAAGCCCTTACCTTGGTTACCCGATATTTACCTTCGTTACCAGCGTCCGCCGCTCTCAGCTGCCAGTGCCGGATCCCTGCTCTGTGCACATGTAGCTGCAGTACACATCGGGTAATTAACCCGATGTGTACTGTGGCTAGGTGTGCAGGGAGCCAGCGCTAAGCGGTGTGCGCTGGTAACCGAGGTAAATATCGGGTTGGTTACCCAATATTTACCTTAGTTACCAAGCGCAGCATGCTTCCACGACGCTCCAGCGATCCCTGCCAGGTCAGGTTGCTGGTGGGATCGCTGGAGCGTCGCTTAGTGTGAAATCTCCCCAGCGACCTCCTAGCAGCTTACCAGCGATCCCTATCAGGTTGTATCGTTGTTGGGATCGCTGGTAAGTTGTTTAGTGTGACTGGGCCTTAACCCTTTAAATAATGGTTTTAATTTGTGTTCAGTGTACTATTTCCAAGTGCTCAATTTGACCCTCTTAATTGCTTGTTAAGAGGCAAAGAGATAGCAGCCATTTAACTAATGGTAATGCCATTTTAATCAAACAAAACACAAACTAGTGATATCCCACCAATATCTATCTTAAAGCAACGGCTTTAGGAAACATAAATAAGCTGAAAGATTTGTAGAATTTGCCAATGTTTAAAATTTCTTTTCCAGCTCATTGTTATAAGTTATGTGCTTTAATACATCTAATTACATACATACATGGAAAAACACATAAAATAACATCCTTGATTATACTAAATAATGGTTCTGGATGCTTAATCATCCTACATAAGAGTTATCATTATACTTACAGTGATGTAGCATTGCAGTAAATCCTACACTTTTATATTTTAGAAGATCTACTTATTTTCTTTTCTTATTGCAGTTGCCTCATAGAAAAGCTGTATTAAAAGCAATCGGTGAACTTGACATTCTTCTATATTGGATTGATAGAATATACTGAGAAATGCCTCCTAATGTTGAGACAACATTGTATTTGAACATCAAAAATATTGAATCCATTAGACATCCATGAGCCCAACAGATCTATTTATTTTTTTACAAGAAAGGAAGTTATACTTTCCTTAAGTTAAGAACACCCAACCATAAATGCAACTAGCAATTTAAACACATATGCAAAGACCTTACAGAAACTGAAACATTTCAAACCAAACAAATAAAATACAATCAAGTTAAAAACAATAGAATATTTTTTAATTAAAAAAAAACCAGTGACAAAAATTGCAGAAAAGGGGGCGTCACAGTAATAAAACAATATTTTAAAAACCCACCAACTACTGTGAAGATCTGTATAGAACGTGCGTCGGGGTCTGTGGGCCTTCAATTGGTACGTCTTTTGTATATAGGTTATGTGATACGGTTTTAGAATTCTACTTTACACATTATTGCGTTCGGCTATTATGTATATTACACTTATGTGATTGATTATTTTTTTTGTAAAAACGTTTTACACCCTAATGTGTGTGTGTATATGTATATATATATATATATATATATATATATATATATATATATATATATATATATATATATATATATAATGTCTTCATATTGACCACCATGCCCCATCCATATGTACT
This sequence comes from Anomaloglossus baeobatrachus, assembly GCF_048569485.1. Taxonomy (NCBI): domain Eukaryota; kingdom Metazoa; phylum Chordata; class Amphibia; order Anura; family Aromobatidae; genus Anomaloglossus; species Anomaloglossus baeobatrachus. Next base: position 235,945,815 of record NC_134354.1, read on the forward strand.
CTTGTTATGTACCTGCTGTTTGTGCATTCTCTACTATTTAAATTAATTATTTTAATATATACAATAAACATTTGAATATTTTACCACATCTTCCATTATCTTTCATTATTTTTTTGTGTGTGATTTAATTTATTAAGGTGAAAGTTTCTATTTTATTTGGGGTTAAAATTATATTTCTCTGTGTAGTAGATCTCAGGATGTAGCAGAGTCATGATCACCGTGGGACTTTGTTGTTTATTAAGTCGGACCTGCAGGGGTGTTTTGGTGGTGAGAAAGAAGGGTTTTTTTGTTTTTTATATAAAGAATTTTTCTGTGTTTTGTTTGTTTACTTCTTTTTACTGACACGATTAGTAATGGGGGGGTCTCATACACACTTTACAATGACTAATCCAGGGCTTGAAGACAGCTGTGATTTTTTTTTCACTCCAAGGCAATCGGGATGAGCCGCATTAGCGCCAGGATTGGCATATCTAATGGACGTGCCAAATCTGATGTGGCTGCGGGCTGGTATTTTTAGGTGTAGAGGATCCAATAACCATGGGCCTCCCCAGCCTGCGAATACCAGCCCCCAGCTATCTGCTTTATCTTAGCTGGGTATCAAAAATGAGGGGAACACCACAACTTTTTTAAAATTATTTCTTTAAATATTTTTGTTTAAATGCATGGGGTCAATTGTATTTTGATACACAGCAAAGATAAAGCATAAAGCTGGGAGCTGCTGGGTATGAAAATACAGGGGACACTACTCCATTTTTTTCAAATTATTTATTGATTTTTACACTGCACTTCCTAACCTAGACAGCAAATGTGAGGGCAACCAATATTAGACACCAGCAGAGAGGGTAGGCATGGTAAGCAGGACTGCAATCAGTCACAGACACTGTTACAGAGGGTGGCTGGAGAAAGCAGTGCATATTCATAAAGGTTAATGATTGGACTCAGAAACAATGTGACAGCGACGGGAAACTCGATAAGTATAATTCATCTGCTTTAATCCCCATAATACTTTGATAACTTTATTTCCAGAAACCAACTGTGAGTTAGAAATGCATCCAGGCATCTTCATCTGCTGTTCTCTTTCAACGTCAGCACTTTTCCATCCATTGCAGCATTACAACCCTCCCAGACCTTCTTGCAAGGTCCTCTGGAAAAATATTTGCATTTCTCATTTACTTGCATTTGGTTCGTTATTCGTGACAAATACACAAATAGTACAAATTATTTTGCACAAATAATTCGTACCTGAATATTTTACTATTCGCCCATGTCTAATCTTTATAGCAGTTGTGATCTAGAACGCCTGATTAGAGCTGGGCAGACCCGCAGATAATCGGGACTGGAGAGTCCCTGCTAAATTTAAAAAAAATCAGGATCCAGTCCAGAATTCGGTACCCATATAAGTTTATGGGGACCAGAATCCGGAGATTAAAAATGTTGGTAGATGGGATAGGGGGGTAGGAGCGCATTACGGTGTACTCACCAAAGATCCGTCATCGCGGCAAGAATTTCTAGGTCACGCATTCCCTTGCAGAGTATACAATTAACCCTCATTGAATATTCACTGCTTTCCCTGCCCACTCGTGGGTGTAGTTGGTTGCAGTAAAACGCGCCCCCACCATGAGTGGCAGCATGTCAGCTGACTGCAACTAATCACAGGCGCCAGGATGGCCGGTGGGTGGGCAAAGCAGTGCAAATGTCTTTGAGTCAGTATCGTGGTATAAAAATAAATGAATAAATAAAACAATTGGCGTAGGGCCCTCTGTATTCTGATACCAGCACAGATAAAGCCAACGGTTACAGGCTAAAGCCGCCAGCTGTCGTGTTTTTTCTTGTCTGTGTATCAAAATAAGGCTGGAATCACACTTGCAAGGGACTCACACGAGTCTCGAATCGCATCACCTGACATGGCCTGACGCTCTCTGGACACGAGCCTGCAGCTGCATAGAAATACATACAGCCGACCCACTCCTGTCAGGGAAGTGTGCGGCCATACTGGGTGATGCAATGCGAGACTTGTGAGAGTCCCTCGCAAGTGTGACTCTGGCCTTAGAAGAACTGCACGCGGCTTTTTTATTTTTTATAATTATTCAAATAAATAATTTTAAAAAATGATGTGCAGTTCCCCCCAAATTTGATACCCAGCCAAGATAAAGGCCGACAGCTGGGGCTGGTATACTGAGGCTGGAGAGGTCCAGCCTAAAACTATCATCCTCCAGACGCCCAGAATTGTTGCATCTATTAGATGCAACAATCCTGGGGCTTAGTCCCGCTCTTCCCAATTGCTCTGGTGCGGTGGTAATTGGGGCAATAAGGAGTTAATGGCAGCCCACAGCAGCTACTAAATCCTGAATTAGTGATGGCAGCATCTATGACACCCCATCATTAATCTATAACCCAAAAACACCCCTGACGTCCGACGTAATCTCCACGAGGTCCCATGGCGATTCAGCTCTGCTACATCTGAACCTCATCGCGAACGCCATAGGGCATGACTGTGCGCTGTGAGATATAGAGAATGAATTAGCCACAGTGATCAGCGGTGACGTCACTCCGGTTATTTGTGGTCACAGCTGGACATTCCCACCTGTGACCGCAGGTAATCTGACCCCAGAGGACTTCTGATTACCTGATTAAACTCGGTGAACTCACCTGCATCTCCTGGCAGAAAACTGCGTTTTTTTTGCCAAGAGATGCAGATTTGGTGCTGAAATCCCTGCACCCATTTTACACCTCCTGGCAAAACATCTATCCCTACCACACCATACCTCATGTGGTTTTGATGCGTTTTTTTGCCAGTAGGAGTAGATTTGGTGTATAAATATAGTGTCAAAATGTCATCACATAATTTGCATCTCTTGGCCCAAAAATGAAAAAAAAAATATTTTTTCTTCTAGGAGGTGCAAATTTGGTGCTTCACCTCCTGGCACAAAACCCACGGCAAAAATATAGAACATACAGTATACAGTGGGGAAAAAAGTATTTAGTTAGCCACCAATTGTGCAAGTTCTCCCAATGAAAAAGATGAGAAAGGCCTGTAATTGACATCATAGGTAGACCCCAACTATGCGATACAAAATGAGAAAACAAATCCAGAAAATCCCCTTGTCTGATTTGGCAAGATATTTTTTTGCAAATTATGGTAAAAAATAAGTATTTTGTCACATGCAAGATTTCTGCCTCTCAAAGACCTGTAACTTCTTATTTAAGAGTCTTCTCTTTCCTCCTCTCATTATCTGTAGTAATGGCACCTGTTTGAACTTGTTATCAGTATAAAAGACAGCTGTCCACAACCTCAAACAGTCACACTCCAAACTCCACTATGGTGAAGACCAAAGAGTTGTCAAAGGACACCAGAAACAAAATTGTAGCCCTGCACCAGGCTGGGAAGACTGAATCTGCAATATGCCAGCAGCTTGATGGGATGAAATCAATTGTAGGAGCAATAATAAGAAAATGGAAGACATACAAGACCACTGATAATTTCCCTCAATCTGGAGCTCCATGCAAGATCTCACTCTATGGGGTCAAAACAATCACAAGAACGGTGAGCAAAAATCCCAGAACCACATTGTAGCGCCTGGTCCCACCAGATCCCGAGGGGGGCTCTCTCCCTCACATCTGCCCAGCCCCAGCATGGCCCCCACGTTCACTCCCGGTCCCGGCCCCTGGCAGCGACGTCCTTCCTCTTACCGGTCCCATGGCTCTGCAGGCTCTGCTCCTGGTTCGGGTCCTGCTGTGCGTCCTGCTCACTCTCGGGTCGGGCGCCCTGCTCCAGGAGCTGCTGCAGCCTCTTCCTATCTCCCGTCCACACACAGATCTGCAGTAAGTGATTCTAGGCTGCGTGCGAGGCCACGCCCCTTTCTTAAAGCAGTAGCGCTCCATTATCTGGAAGTGACCTCAGAGGTCACCTGTTACCATATGGGTGTTTAGGTTCACCTCCCCTGGCAGCAGGCGCCCGAGCAACGCTCCTACTAGTGCATTACTAGTGTCCAGGCCTCTGTGTACTACCGTTTGTATCTTTGCATCATCTACCTGTTGCTAATCTTCTGTCTCGCCGTAGTGCCATCTGTACCTTTCCGGCTGTGGACATCACCGGCCATACCTACAGTGGACGTCACCGTGCCATACCTACTGTGGACGTCACCGGCCATACCTGTAGTGGACGTCACCGTGCCATACCTACAGTGAACGTCTCCGTGCCACCTGCTATGAACATCTCCGGTGCCACAACTGTGTTCTGCCTGCTGCAGACGTCACACCCATGCTACACCTGGCCGTACAGAGACTCTTACTACCGGTTCCTGGCTGCCGTGCATCTAGTCTAGGCCCTTTGAGGAGGCACCGCACAGTCCCTGTATAGGGGTTCACTGCTGGTCGTCTTCTCAGGGGAGTGCGGTGCACGGTCCAGTGGATCCAACTCCGGCCACTCGCCGCTCCTCGGTGAGCGTAACACACATGAGGGGACCTAGTGAATGACCTGAATGGAGCTGGGACCACCGTAACAAAGGCTACCATGAGTATCACACTACACGGGCAGGGACTCAGATCCTGCAGTGCCAGATGTGTTCCCCTGCTTAATCCAGTACATGTCTGGGCCAGTCTGAAGTTTGCTAGAGAGCATTTAGATTATCCAGAAGAGTATTGGGAGAAGTCATATAGTCTTAGGAAACCAAAGTAGAACTGTTTGGTAGAAACACAACTTGTCATGTTTGGAGGAGACAGAATACTGATTTGCTTCCAAAGAACACCATACCTATTGTGAAGCATGGGGGTGACAACATCGTGCTTTCAGGCTGTTTCTCTGCCAAGGGACCAGGACGACTGATCTGTGTATGTGAAAGAATGAATGGGGCCCTGTATCATGAGATTTTGAGTGTAAACCTCCTTCCATCAGCAAGGGCATTGAAGGTGAAATGTGGCTGGGTCTTTCAGCATGATAATGTTCCCAAGCACACCACCAGGGCGGCCTAGCCAGATCTCAACCTCATTGAAAACCCTTGTAGGGAGTTGAAAGTCCGTGTTGCCCAGCGACAGGTGCAAAACATCGCTGCTCTAGAGGAGATCTGCATGAAGGAATGGGCCAACATACCACCAACAGTGTGTGCCAACCTGATGAAAACTTACAGAAAACATTTGACCTCTGTCATTGCCAACAAAGGATATATAACATAATATTGAGATGAACATTTGTTATTGAACAAATACTTATTTTCCACCATAATTTGCAAAAAAAATCTTGCCAAATCAGACAAGGTGATTTTCTGGATTTGCTTTCTCATTTTGTCTCTCATAGTTGTGGTCTACCTATGATGTTAATTACAGGCCTTATCTTATTAAGTGGGAGAACTTTCACAATTGGTGGCTGACTAAATACTTTTTTTCCCCACTGTATAGAACATATCAGGGAGGTACAAACCTCCGAGATCAGCGGTGCCAGTTCGTTATACACTCAGTATAATACAGTGTGTCCACCCATATCCTATCCACCGTCATTAACTTGAGAATGGCGGCAGCTATAGGCATAGAAGTGGTGTCTAGGTATAGTAAAGTAGCCATGCGCTATGCAATGAAACCACCTATAGTGCCACCTGGGGGAAAACAACGGAGTTAGCATTTTTATCTCAAAAACTGAACGAGATAGAGAAAAAAATTGAATTAAAAAGGGCATCATCAATTCAGTATTAATCGACAACTTGCATACAGAAATGCTATGATTAGAATGTGTAAAACTCACAAGGCTGCGGACGTGAAGCGATACCTCATGGAGACCTTCCTACAAATCATTGGGTATGGTGGCTGAATGGAGTGGCCTCCATGCTCACCTGACCAGAACCCGTTGGACTTCTTTCTGTGAGGTCACATCAAACAGCAGGTGTATGCGACCCCTCCACCAACATTGCAGGACCTATGACGACGCATCACAGATGCTTGTGCAAATGTGTCACCTACCATATTGCACAACGTGCAGCAAGATACAGTATACTGTCCAGAGTCCAGATGTGCATTGCAGCTGATGGTGGCCACTTTGAGCATCAAAGTTAAGTGAGTGCCATATGCGTGACCAGCATTCAATGTTTTGGGGGGGAGGTCATGGGTTTCATTTCATAGCATTTCTGTATGAAAGGTGTCGATTCGTATTGAATTGATGATGCCCTGCAACTTTGTAATTCACTTTTTTTCTCTATCTCGTTCCGTTTTCGAGATAAAAATGCTCACTCTGTTGTTTTCCTACAAGTGGCATTATAGGTCGTTGCATTGCGTAGAGCATGGCCACTTTACTATACCTAGACACCACTTCTATGCCTATAGCTGCCGCCATTCTCAAGTTAATGGCGGTGGACAGGATATGGGTGGACACACTGTATATTGAGTTTATAGCTGCAGGAATTGGCGTCGCTGATCTTGGATATAACAGGGAGGTACAGACACCTGAGGTCAGCAGCGCCAGTTCCTGCAGCTATACACTCAGTATAACTGCAGGAACTGGCGCCGCTCATCTTGGTGGTGGTCTGTACCTCCCTGATATATTCTATATACTGATATATTCTATATATTCTATATATAGAATATATCAGGGAGGTATAGACACCCGAGATCAGCGGCATTTCCTGCAGTTATACACTCAGTATATAGAATATATCAGGGAGGTGCAGACACCCGAGATCAGCAGCGCCTGTTGCTGCATTTATACACTCAGTACCCCTATGTCTTTGGAGTGTGGGAGGAAACCAGAGAACCTGGAGGAAACCCACGCAAACATGGGGAGAACATACAAACTCCTTGCAGATGGTGTCCTTGGTGGGATTCGAACCCAGGACCCCAGCGCTGCAAGACTGCAAGACTGCAAGACTGCAGTGCTAACCACTGAGCCACCGTGCCTTCAATTTATTCCGAACCATAGTTAGGAAGTTTGTTAATCCTTAAAGTGCTGTACAGGACTTATTGCATTGTGGAAGAAAAAAGGTCACAAGGCCTTTAAGATAGCAGCTGGAACACCAATATATCCAATATATCCGAGAGTGTTGAGTTCCATTGTGATCATTTATTCAATGAAATGTATTCTATCTTAAGGCTATGTGCGCACATTGCGTTCTCTGCAGTGCGGAAAAGAATGCACCCTCTGGCAGATTGGAGAAATATAAACACTGCATTTATAAAATAAAATGCATCCACAACGCATGCATTTTGGATGCTTTTTCCATGCGTTTTGCATGCGTTTTGGATGCATTTTTGTCAGTGCGTTCCCCCGACAATTCAGCTCTGCTACATCCCGGCTGACAGCAGACACAGACAGAGTCGAGCGATGAGAATGAACTCGGGTGAACTGCACCCGACTTCATTGTCATACCACGGCTCTGTCTGTGCTGTGTCCTGATTATCATCTTCACCGCACACATCCCGACATCACCGCACACATCCCGACATTACTGCCGACATCCCCGCACACATCCCGATATTACCGCCGACATCCTCGCACACATCCTGACATTACCGCCGACATCCCCGCACAGACCCCGACATTACCGCCGACATCCCCGCACACATCCCGACATTATCGCCGACATCCCCGCACACATCCCGACATTACCGCCGACATCCCCGCACACATCCCGACATTACCGCCGACATCCCCACACACACCCCGACATTACCGCCGACATCCCCGCACACAACTCGACATCCCTGCACACATCCCAACATCCCCGCACTCATCCTGACATTACCGCCTACATCCCTGCACACATCCCGACATCCCCGCACACATCCTGATATTACCGCCGACATCCCGACACACAATCCGACATTACCGCCGACATCCCCGCACACAACCCGACATCCCCGCACACATCCCGACATCCCCGCACACATCCCGACATCCCCGCACACATCCCGACACTACAGCCCTCATCATCACTGCACACACCGGCATTACCTCAGTGACGTCCCCGCTGACAGTGTGATTCACTTCAGTTGCTGCGTGGAGCTCACAGGAGCGGCGGTGTTCTACGGCCGCTCCTGTCAGCTTCATGTAGCAGAGCTGGATGTGTCGCGGGACCTCTGGATTACGCCGGACCTGGAGGGGGAATTTGAGGATTTTAATAAAGTGGTGAAAGAGGGTGTTTTTTTGTCTTTTATTCCAAATAAAGGATTTTTTCGGGTGTATGTGTTTGTTTACTTTCACTTACAGGTTAATTATGGAAGGTATCTCGGGGAGACGCCTGTCATGATTAACCTAGGACTTAGTGGCAGCTATGGGCTGCTGCTATTAACCCTTTATTACCCCGATTGCCACTGCACCAGGGCAATTCAGGATGAGCCGGGTAAAGTCCCGGGACTGTCGCATGTAATGGATGCGGCAATTCCGGGTGGCTCCTGGCTGATATTGTTAGGCTGGGGGGCTCCCCATAATGTGGCACTCCCCATCTTGAGAATACCAGCCTTCAGTCGTGTGGCTTTATCTTGGCTGGTATCAAAATTGGGAGGGATCGCACGTCGTTTTTGTTTAACTATTTATTTATTTTACTTCACGATATAGATCCGCCCACCTGTGGCTGTGATTGGTTGCAGTGAGACAGCTGTCACTCAGTGTGGGGGCGTGTCTGACTGCAACCAATCATAGGCGCTGGTGGGCAGGGAAAGCAGGGAATACGAGATTGAATAATAAGCGGCCGGCATTTTCAAAAGAGGAAAACCCGCTGGAGCAGTGTGAATGCCATGCAGCGCAGCGCTGGTGATCAGGGATCAGTGAGTATGAGAGAGGGGGGGAGACTGACCTACGGACAGAGAGAGAGACAGACAAACAGAGAGACCGACTGACAGAGAGAGAGAGAGACAGACAGAGCGACCAACTGACAGAGTGTAACGCCTGTCTGGATCCACAGACTTAGATTGGCTGTAAAGGGGAGGCTAGAGGGAAGCCACTCACCAAGTAGGACCCCCAGAACCCTGAAACCCTTTAACCCCTATACAGGGATTTGGAATTACACAGGACCCTGGAGATCACTACACGTGGAAGGCTGCAGTCCGATGAGAGTAGTAGTCAGGCAGGGTCAAACCAGGAATTGCGGAACAGGGACAGAATCGGCAGGCAGTGACGTAGTCAGCAAAGGTAGCAGAGGTCAGATCCAGGTCGGGCAGCAAGGTACAAAAACAGTAGGCAGAAGGGTAGTCAAAAACACGCAGAAGTCAACACAGGAATCACCAACAGAATAGGACGTAACAGGAGCCAGGAAAATCAGAACTATATCTGGCAGTGATCATGTGACAGGAGGGGAAATAAGAAGGGTGTGGTGTTTTCCCATTGGCTGTAGCTGAACGCTGGCAACTTCAGCTGGAAGACACATGCCACCCATAGTCAGCCAGCGGTACTGCAGATCCCAAGCTAACCAAGCCCAGTGGATGATCGGAGCCTGCGCCCACTGGTGCCGCTGGCATCGACTTCTCTCCCATCACCAGCACCATCCACGGCAGGAACACGGCGTCGCCTGGCGATCGGAGAAGAAGTCGCTGGAGCAGACTCCGGCGGTGACGTAACATAGAGAAAGAGACCGACGGACTGACAGACAGAGGGAGATTCACCGACATCCACAGACAGAAATTGACCGACATCACATAGACTGAAAAGATCTGCGATTTGCTTGTCAAAAAAGCATGCAGAACGCAACAAAAATGCAGTCCAAGTGCATTTTGGTTGCGTTCTGACCCATATCATTGATTTCAATGGGTGGAGTACGCAGCTACAACGCACAAAAGAAGTGACATGCTGCTTTTTTTTCCCGCAGTGATTTTGGGCATCCAAAACGCTGCGTTTACAAACGCAGCGTGTGCATTGATTTTTCGGCTTTCTCATAGACTTTGCTGGGTAAGCTGAACGCATGCAGTTACGCTGCAGTTTAAAACGCAGCTTTTCTGCAGAAAAAAACGCAACGTGCGCACATAGCCTTAAGGTGTTGTGACTATGTTGGTGATCTCTACGCACTGCGGAAATATCTACACAAGGCCAAGCATCTAACGGACTAAATTTTAGCACTGAAACATATCCCCTGAGGAACCCCATAAACCTATGAGGGGAAAACACGTCGGGATTCGGGATTGACATGAGGACTGATGTTCAGCTAAGTACCTCTTCATTAATGTATGCATTGACTACAAAATTATTACAGTTTGCAAACTGACAACTCATTTTGGACAGTGAGATCTATCGATATATGACACTGTTATGAGATGGGATATTACTCTCCACATTACCATAGTTATTGACAGCTGCAAAGATGATATAGTAGAAACATTTAATCTATTATATTTTTCTGAGACTTTTATCGACACATAACCACTTTATGGTTGTGATGAAGGATGCCATATTTGTGGGAAGCAGGGACTAAGGAGGAAGAGCCGACATGGAGCGGGGGTACCACAAAACGTAGAGTGAAAAAGCTCCTTTGTCAGGCAGGAAAAAGAATAGGGATAGTAATATATCCTCCCAATTCTGACATCAAATGAGTATTTAAACTGTGAGCACCCCCATGCCCTTGCAGAAACATATCAGCATAAGGTATCTTTTTGTGTTCACAGTGCAAAAAACACTTTTTTTGTCTTTGACTATATGATTCGTTCTTGACTTGACTGATTTTAAATAGTAAGAATAAAATATTTTGTTTTTAGAGGATTTCTTTTGGGTCTATGAAATAGTTTTACCTCTATATAAAAATTTGTTATGCGTTATTTACGGTATTGTTCTCTGGAAACATATCACAGTGGGCACATACACTTCAATGGTTCCATTTCACATTACAATATATTTCAAGGTTGTTTTGTTTCTTTCTCTGGGTTCCATCTCTCACATATCCCCACAGCTCCACATCCTGTACTCCTCCACATGGAGTCAGTTCAGGTACCTCGCTGGCCACCCTACTCAAGCCTCTTGCACCAGAAGTGTCCGAAGTTTTTGTGCTAGACAACTGGGCTGACTCTATACTGTGTGGAATGGAGTGTCTTCATTAGCACTACCAGCCTTTACTCTCTCGATCTTGGGTTCCCTGACTCTCTCTTCCGATGACTCCTTGTCTCCTACCAACTGTGCAAAAAGTCTCTATAGGGGCCTTTTTTCAATTGTTCCTCTGTGGTAGAACACTTCCAATCCTGGCTATTGGGTCAACTGTGAATACAGGCTCTGTAGATGCCTTTTTTTTCTTTTTTTTTTTAATTGTTGCTCTGTGGGGGAGCTTTGAAATCAGTCTCTGTGGGGGCACTCTTACAATTTTTAGTTAATTAATTTACTTCATACAATATCTAACCATGATTGCTAAGACAGAATTCCTTTAAGTACTGTAATTTCCCTATCCACATTTGTTTGCAGGGCAATAGTCCTGCTCTTATTTATCATTTGAGCTACATAAAATTTTGGATCACTTTTCAGGCCAGTTTCAAATTATTCCAGCACTATTCAGGTGGTACAGTTATATAATGATGGGCAGCTTATCTAACTTAAAGATATCTGTCACCAAATTTTTGCTACCTCATCTGAGAGCAGCATAATGTAGGCAAGGAGATGCATCGTGGAATGGGGCCTTTGGGCTTCGTGAAATGCGGAGGCTGACTGCGCCAGTCCAGAGGCACCGGGGAGCTGCCGCACGGTTCCTCCAGAACAACAATTCCCTGAGTCACTGCTGGGGGTCCCAGCTCAGAGCTCCACACGGGGACCTGGTGGAAGATTGGAGTCATCTGCTCGCTCTATTGCCTCAAGCAAGGCAGGGGTTGGTTGCCACTGCTGCAGATCTCCTGGATGGTGGGTCCTACTTATAAACATTAGATTTACAATATACTACTACTTCTTATGTAGGTGTGGACGCTACTCACCACCTACATACATGGGGCATGCAGAGCGCTATGTGGGGTGCAGAGCGCTATGTGGGGCGTGCAGAGCGCTATGCACACTAATATTATGGGGCACATTATACAGTGGAGCACTATGCCAGCAGTCCTTAGTGATACTTTGGACATATTAGGATCATTTTGCAGTCACCAACAAAATGGCTCCACACTGTGATCCTAAACTTCATCATCCCTTATCCTTTTGACACACCTAGAAGGGGAGGGGGGTGTGACATCACACACATGAGTGCAGATTCCACCCACTTTTACTGTAGTTATAATCCAGGCTAGTTATACACTAGGTTTTCAGCAGCTCCTCCCCCTAGTGTTTAAGAGTGGAACATATCAAACTTTTTAAATTATTTTTTCATATATTGCTCCATTAAAAACAAATGATAATCTTTAAACAAGACAATAAAACATTAATCATTTATATTTTTTCAGTTATTAAAAATTGTTTTTTTCTTTCCACCTTCCCTTTAACACCACACTGCTATCATTTTGAACACCCCGACCTTCTATTAATTATTCAAATACACAGACTCAGAAACCTGCAGCTCATGAATGCCAAGTCTGGTGGTTTTCTAAGAATCTACTCCACCAATTGAGAAATTGTTTGACATATGGTAATATAATTTATAATAAAAACAGTTAATAATCTGGTTAATCATATTGGACTGCTATTATTATGAACACTACTGTATATGTCTCTCATCCTGAAATATATGTCCCCCATCCTGGACCCCTTCCTAGTATATGTGTCCCTTGTCCTGACAATGTTCTCTAATGCATAAAGCCCCCATTCATCTCATCTTTTCCCACACAGAAAACACGTGGCATCCTTTTCTGTAACCAGCACAGATGCCAGCAGTTGATATCTTCAGCAGCCTGCCTCTCAATGACCCTTGACATGTATTGTAGCACAAGGCTCTGCAATACATTTCAGCTGAATGTACTGTATGTCCTGGGATGAACAACCAGCTAAAAAAGGTGCTGGTATCAGTGGTTCCCAGCATGGGCTCGGTCATGATCACATCTACGACCGTGATCGTTATGCCCCTACACTGATACAATTTTTGACAGTGAGAAATAAATAGCAATGATAACATCATAAAAATGTAGCTAGTGCTAATCTGCAGGCAGATACTATTCTAAACATATTTAGCAGTCTAACTGGATAATTGGCTGCAGAGATAAAATAAAGTTATATTCTCCCTGCATCCACTCAGTGATTAGTTAGCACTGGTTACACAATATGAGTTCACACTGATGAGCAGGATGTCACTTAAGGTTCAGTGTCTGTGATTGCAGCACTGTCATGATGCAAAGGCAGCCTACAGTAATGGGATAGCAACATGCACTAGCATTTAGTAGGAGTTTTGTTGGGATTGTGTATCATTTAAAAACACATCAAGGATTATTACACCTTTCATCATATCAGTAATGAAATAATTTACTTCACTATGTAGATGCCTTCTAGGCATGTTATTGTCGCGGGCGGAGGAGGGGACGCTGCGCTCTCCCACTGCTCAGGCCCGGCTGCTGCTGCTGCTGCAGCTGCTGCTGCTGCTCGCTGGTGGCTCGAGCGGTGGACCGGATCCCGGGGACTCGAGCGGCACTCCTCGCCCGTGAGTGAAAAGGGGGGTGATTGATTGTGGGGGTATTGATTAAGGATATTGTCCGTGACGCCACCCACGGTTGTGGTGATTTTGGTGACACCACCGCTGCTCTAGACGGGGATCCCAGGAGCGGTGACTGGGAGCAGCTTGGTTGTTAGTTCTCCCCTCCGTGGGTAGGGGGGTTGGTTGTCCCGGGGCCCGGTGATGGGGTAGGAATGGATGGCAGGCAGGTTACGGGGCCTGGGGAGGTGCAGGGTCACGGGGGCAGCGCTGTGCCGCACGGCACGGTGGTACTCACTCAGCCCAATCATGAAGACACAGTCTCGGTAAAACACACGGCTGGATGGACGGGTCCCACAGACGGCTGCGGTGTTGTTGCTCCCGGCCGGTTGGTGGTGACTGCCTTTCCCTGCACCTAAGATGTCTGTACGGTTCCAATGGGTTCCCACCGGAAACCCGCTACCCGGCTTGGATATGGGCCGGAGGAGCCCCTTTTGCTGCGCTGGCCCTGAGAAACGGTTGCCTTGGCGGTCGCGGTGTCTCTCTCACTCGGTTGGACGGTTGCCTTCTGTCGGGACTTGACTGTTTGGAAACCCAGGAGGTCCCCTTCACTAACGGATTTGGCAAATTCACGGCGACTCCTAGCCTTGCCGGGGTCCGAAAAGCCCCTGCCAGATGGTGCTGGCTCCTCTTTGTGTACCGGTCCGGTACCGCCGGGCCACCGCCCGTCCACGGTCTTTACGGTAGACTCCAATCGGCCACTCCTGCAGTCGGTCACCACCGTCTGCCAACCTTGCTGATCTGTCCGAGCCACACACCCGGACCAACTTCAGGCTGATCTACTACCACTTTCCTTCTGCTCACTTTCACTACCAAACTCTAACCAACTGGTTTTCCCGCCTCTAGGACTGTGAACTCCTTGGTGGGCGGGACCAACCGCCTGGCCCACCCCCTGGTGTGAATAGCAGCCCCTGGAGGAAGGCAACAAGGGTTTTGTGTTCTGGCTTTGGTGTGCCTGCTGGGAGTGTGGGGTGTGTGGGTGTTGTGCTCTGTGGCCCCTGGCTTGTCCAGGGCGCCACATTCCCCCTTAGTTAAATGCAGACCGTCCGCGGGCTGCCCGTCCATCACCGGTTTTATTTTCACCAACTGAAAAATATAAAAAAACGGTAACAGACATACAAGTATAATAACATCTTCCCACATCGGGAGGTACTCTTACTTAAACGTTACTAACAGTTGTAAACGGTTACGGCTTCCGCTCTCTCCCACCCAAGCAACCTGGCCCTGATGCTGCCCCTAAGCAACCAGGCAGCACCCCTTGACCCCAGTCCTGCACAAGTTGCCCGAGCGGGTTCTGTCCTTTTCAGGGGACCCACGTCCATGGGGAACCCCTGAAACCCCCAGAGGATTGCCACCGGTTCCGGTGGTGGCGGGCCTGGGCCATCTCTTCCCTCCAGGCCCATCCTCCAAATCAGCCTCTCCGGAGGCGGTAACGGTGGGAGCTGTAACAAACATTTTTATTTACATGCCACTAAGTTTGTGGTTGCCCTGCAAGTTCTCGGGCCTGTTCATAAGTAGTTTCTTACGTAAAGTGGTGAAGGGGGGTCCCAACGGGGACCAGCTGCCGGCTACGACCGGTTCAAATCACAGTTGACAATCAGGTAAACAACAGTGCTTCGTAGCTAACGGGCTACCACAAACAAAACTGTAGGATCCCAACGGAGACTTGCTGTAGGGTCCCGACGGGGACCGTCAGCTGGGTCCCACGGGCCATCCACAACACCTGGCTCTGGTACAACTTCCTCCTGCAGCTTTCCCACAGTCCACCATCGAACAGCACGAGCCCCCAACGCCACCCACACACAGGGGTGACACTGTCCAACAGGACTCCATTTTCAGCTGCCGATGATGCGGGTACGACTGCTCCTCCAACCGGACTCCTGAGCCTTGAGGGCCATCTGGAATGTCAGCAGAGTCCCAATGGGGACCGACAGCAAGGTAACCGGGAACCGCTGACCTTGAGGCGGCTACCACCGCAGGGGGTCGGCCCATTCAGGGACCGGGCGGTACATTGGGTTCTCTTTCCATTGGCAATTCAGCCCAGAACCACTGACGGCCGTTAGGAACGGTGGCAGGGGCAACGTACTCGGGACCCCCTCCTCCATCAACGGCATTCTTTCTGGGCCTCCAACCGCGATGCCGGTCCCCGGCTCCCACTCAATCAGGGGTGGTTCTGGAGTTTGAGTGGCCTGGTCGCGGTGCTGCACGGTTGCGGCGGCCGCTTGCTCACGGGCCCCTACTACGGCAACCATTCTGCGCATCTCCGCCTTCCAGTCCAGCAACTGCTGCAGGCTCTGCGCCCTCACCTTCAAGCAGAACCGGCCCAGTTCCCGTTCCAGCCACGCCGCGGTCCTGGCGAGGAGCTCACCCGGGCCGCAGTCTTCAAAAGCTACTCCTCCTCGGTTCCTCCAGAGCTTAGACGCCCCGGTGGCGGGTACTCCCGCGCTCCAGGTCTAGGACGCCGCCATTCCTCCATCCGCGTCCCCTTTCCGGCTCCTCCTCTATCGGGGCGGGGTTTAGGCCTTCGCGCCTCCACTACTCGAGGAGACGCTTGAGCGGGAACTCTTCGTGCCCAAAATGGCGGCTTCTGCAAATTTTCGGCCGGACACCTCCGGCGGTAACAAGGCGCACCTCTACCAGACGGCAGAGTGGTAGGATCCTGTTCGTGACGCCAAGTTGTCGCGGGCGGAGGAGGGGACGCTGCGCTCTCCCACTGCTCGGGTCCGGCTGCCGCTGCTGCTGCGGCTGCTGCTCGGTGGTGGCTCGAGCGGTGGGCCGGATTCCGGGGACTCGAGCGGCTCTCCTCGCCCGTGAGTGAAAAGGGGGGTGATTGGTTGTGGGGGTTTTGATTAAGGATATTGTCCGTGACGCCACCCACGGTTGTGGTGATTTTGGTGACACCACCGCTGCTCTAGATGGGGATCCCGGGAGCGGTGACTGGGAGCAGCTTGGTTGTTTGTTCTCCTCTCCGTGGGTAGGGGGGTTGGTTGTCCCGGGGCCCGGTGATGGGGTAGGAATGGATGGCAGGCAGGTTACGGGGCCTGGGGAGGTGCAGGGTCACGGGGGCAGCGCTGTGCCGCACGGCACGGTGGTACTCACTCAGCCCAATCATGAAGACACAGTCTCGGTAAAACACACGGCTGGATGGACGGGTCCCACAGACGGCTGCGGTGTTGTTGCTCCCGGCCGGTTGGTGGTGACTGCCTTTCCCTGCACCTAAGATATCTGTACGGTTCCAATGGGTTCCCACCGGTAACCCGCTCCCCGGCTTGGATATGGGCCGGAGGAGCCCCTTTTGCCCACAGGCGCTGGCCCTGAGAAACGGTTGCCTTGGCGGTGGCGGTGTCTCTCTCACTCGGTTGGACAGTTGCCTTCTGTCGGGACTTGACTGTTTGGAAACCCAGGAGGTCCCCTTCACTAACGGATTTGGCAAATTCACGGCGACTCCTAGCCTTGCCGGGGTCTGAAAAGCCCCTGCCAGATGGTGCTGGCTCCTCTTTGTGTACCGGTCTGGTACCGCCGGGCCACCGCCCGGCCACGGTCCTTACGGTAGACTCCAATCGGCCACTCCTGCAGACGGTCACCACCGTCTGCCAACCTTGCTGATCTGTCCGGGCCACACACCCGGACCAACTTCAGGCTGATCTACTACCACTTTCCTTCTGCTCACTTTCACTACCAAACTCTAACCAACTGGTTTTCCCGCCTCCAGGACTGTGAACTCCTCGGTGGGCGGGACCAACCGCCTGGCCCACCCCCTGGTGTGAATAGCAGCCCCTGGAGGAAGGCAACAAGGGTTTTGTGTTCTGGCTTTGGTGTGCCTGCTGGGAGTGTGGGGTGTGTGGGTGTTGTGCTCTGTGGCCCCTGGCTTGTCCAGGGCGCCACATTCCCCCTTAGTTAAATGCAGACCGTCCGCGGGCTGCCCGTCCATCACCGGTTTTATTTTCACCAACTGAAAAATATAAAAAAAACGGTAACAGACATACAAGTATAATAACATCTTCCCACATCGGGAGGTACTCTTACTTAAACGTTACTAACAGTTGTAAACGGTTACGGCTTCCGCTCTCTCCCACCCAAGCAACCTGGCCCTGATGCTGCCCCTAAGCAACCAGGCAGCACCCCTTGACCCCAGTCCTGCACAAGTTGCCCGAGCGGGTTCTGTCCTTTTCAGGGGACCCACGTCCATGGGGAACCCCTGAAACCCCCAGAGGATTGCCACCAGTTCCGGTGGTGGCGGGCCTGGGCCATCTCTTCCCTCCAGGCCCATCCTCCAAATCAGCCTCTCCGGAGGCGGTAACGGTGGGAGCTGTAACAAACATTTTTATTTACATGCCACTAAGTTTGTGGTTGCCCTGCAAGTTCTCGGGCCTGTTCATAAGTAGTTTCTTACATAAAGTGGTGAAGGGGGTTCCCAACGGGGACCAGCTGCCGGCTACGACCGGTTCAAATCACAGTTGACAATCAGGTAAACAACAGTGCTTCGTAGCTAACGGGCTACCACAAACAAAACTGTAGGATCCCAACGGAGACTTGCTGTAGGGTCCCGACGGGGACCGTCAGCTGGGTCCCACGGGCCATCCACAACACCTGGCTCTGGTACAACTTCCTCCTGCAGCTTTCCCACAGTCCACCATCGAACAGCACGAGCCCCCAACGCCACCCACACACAGGGGTGACACTGTCCAACAGGACTCCATTTTCAGCTGCCGATGATGCGGGTACGACTGCTCCTCCAACCGGACTCCTGAGCCTTGAGGGCCATCTGGAATGTCAGCAGAGTCCCAATGGGGACCGACAGCAAGGTAACCGGGAACCGCTGACCTTGAGGCGGCTACCACCGCAGGGGGTCGGCCCATTCAGGGACCGGGCGGTACATTGGGTTCTCTTTCCATTGGCAATTCAGCCCAGAACCACTGACGGCCGTTAGGAACGGTGGCAGGGGCAACGTACTCGGGACCCCCTCCTCCATCAACGGCATTCTTTCTGGGCCTCCAACCGCGATGCCGGTCCCCGGCTCCCACTCAATCAGGGGTGGTTCTGGAGTTTGAGTGGCCTGGTCGCGGTGCTGCACGGTTGCGGCGGCCCCTTGCTCACGGGCCCCTACTACGGCAACCATTCTGCGCATCTCCGCCTTCCAGTCCAGCAACTGCTGCAGGCTCTGCGCCCTCACCTTCAAGCAGAACCGGCCCAGTTCCCGTTCCAGCCACACCGCGGTCCTGGCGAGGAGCTCACCCGGGCCGCAGTCTTCAAAAGCTACTCCTCCTCGGTTCCTCCAGAGCTTAGACGCCCCGGTGGCGGGTACTCCCGCGCTCCAGTTCTAGGACGCCGCCATTCCTCCATCCGCGTCCCCTTTAGCCTCTTTCCGGCTCCTCCTCTATCGGGGCGGGGTTTAGGCCTTCGCGCCTCCACTACTCGAGGAGACGCTTGAGCGGGAACTCTTTGTGCCCAAAATGGCGGCTTCTGCAAATTTTCGGCCGGACACCTCCGGCGGTAACAAGGCGCACCTCTACCAGACGGCAGAGTGGTAGGATCCTGTTCGTGACGCCAAGTTGTCGCGGGCGGAGGAGGGGACGCTGCGCTCTCCCACTGCTCGGGTCCGGCTGCCGCTGCTGCTGCGGCTGCTGCTCGGTGGTGGCTCGAGCGGTGGGCCGGATCCCGGGGACTCGAGCGGCGCTCCTCGCCCGTGAGTGAAAAGGGGGGTGATTGGTTGTGGGGGTTTTGATTATGGCTATTGTCCGTGATGCCAGCCACGGTTGTGGTGATTTTGGTGACACCACCGCTGCTCTAGATGGGGATCCCGGGAGCGGTGACTGGGAGCAGCTTGGTTGTTTGTTCTCCCCTCCGTGGGTAGGGGGGTTGGTTGTCCCGGGGCCCGGTGATGGGGTAGGAATGGATGGCAGGCAGGTTACGGGACCTGGGGAGGTGCAGGGTCACGGGGGCAGCGCTGTGCCGCACGGCACGGTGGTACTCACTCAGCCCAATGATGAAGACACAGTCTCGGTAAAACACACGGCTGGATGGACGGGTCCCACAGACGGCTGCGGTGTTGTTGCTCCCGGCCGGTTGGTGGTGACTGCCTTTCCCTGCACCTAAGATATCTGTACGGTTCCAATGGGTTCCCACCGGTAACCCGCTCCCCGGCTTGGATATGGGCCGGAGGAGCCCCTTTTGCCCACAGGCGCTGGCCCTGAGAAACGGTTGCCTTGGCGGTGGCGGTGTCTCTCTCACTCGGTTGGACAGTTGCCTTCTGTCGGGACTTGACTGTTTGGAAACCCAGGAGGTCCCCTTCACTAACGGATTTGGCAAATTCACGGCGACTCCTAGCCTTGCCGGGGTCTGAAAAGCCCCTGCCAGATGGTGCTGGCTCCTCTTTGTGTACCGGTCCGGTACCGCCCGGCCACGGTCCTTACAGTAGACTCCAATCGCCCACTCCTGCAGACGGTCACCACCGTCTGCCAACCTTGCTGATCTGTCCGGGCCACACACCCGGACCAACTTCAGGCTGATCTACTACCACTTTCCTTCTGCTCACTTTCACTACCAAACTCTAACCAACTGGTTTTCCCGCCTCCAGGACTGTGAACTCCTCGGTGGGCGGGACCAACCGCCTGGCCCACCCCCTGGTGTGAACAGCAGCCCCTGGAGGAAGGCAACAAGGGTTTTGTGTTCTGGCTTTGGTGTGCCTGCTGGGAGTGTGGGGTGTGTGGGTGTTGTGCTCTGTGGCCCCTGGCTTTTTCAGGGCGCCACATTATCATTCTAGTAAGTTAGTTTTAACATCATTGACTGATTAGCTAACATTATGCAAAAAAAGAAAACGTTTACAGGAATCCCCTTAATTTCTTACCTACAGTAATTTCATCACAAAACATATTTTACCTACACAGCATTGTAATAAAAGCTAAACCGTTAGCTGGATATGCTGCCCTATGACTTATGAAAGCAATTACCACTATTAATGTTGGCATAAAAAATGTTAATATATAGTAGTACTATATACCAAAACTTTACCTTAAGTATCACTTAATACGCTGTTCACACTGCTGTCTGATGTTCTTCTCTATTATAGTTACAGAACAACTATGTTAA
Organism: Anomaloglossus baeobatrachus; assembly: GCF_048569485.1. NCBI lineage: Eukaryota > Metazoa > Chordata > Amphibia > Anura > Aromobatidae > Anomaloglossus > Anomaloglossus baeobatrachus. The sequence continues at coordinate 235,966,454 of NC_134354.1, forward strand.
CAGCATAGGAAGCTCCCAGGTATGCCAGACACCAGCGACACTATAGAGGCCCTACTAACTAATGTGCATAGGATTTTACTGGAAAACTGCAACATGCTGTGATGAAGCCTCTAATGCAGAGGTCTCAAACATGCCACCCGCGGATCGCATGCAGCCCCCTAGGCTGCTTGTTGCGGCCCGCAAACCCCGTGACAATCGCAGCTCTATGCCAGGGGGTCAATGATTGTATTTTTTGGAGCGCACCACCAATCACAATAGTAAGAATGTGTCCACCCTAATGCGATGTGCAAAGCTAGGAAAATGGGGAGAGAAAGAACACCGCATATACATCAGGGGCACGCCAGACACAATATGAATAATAATATACAAAAGCTTTATTCAACACACTAGATAAAAACACTTAAAAGGACATGAAGAACATCACACTCAGAGCTGAGCTAAACCCAAATATAACCATGGCCATGGTGGACAGTGGATAAAACTACAAGTGTCCTCTTGAACATATATGCTAATACATACATAATATGGAAACCTGTGTAAAACCACAACATATAGCTCTAAGTTGCAAAAATGACCAAAAGGAATGTATATATTATAACAATAGCTAGTGCATACACAAATATACAGCTAGACGGTACAATAAAGATGCAACATCAAATGGGGGGCAGCGCTTGCATAAAGGATGCAATAGTATATAAATGATGGCATAAGTATATTGGTACACCTGAGATAAAGCAGGGGAGGATTGTATGTATCTATAAATAGATAATGAGTGATAACCTGCCTACAAGCGACTATATATCATGACATGCACCATAAAGATGCCAGGCAGTGTGCTGGGCCCCAGCAATACAATGTGGAGGTCAGGGGGGGGGCCTTGAAGAAGGGGGTGGGGGGGGAAAGGCACGCTTAGCAAAATGGTCGAGGAAAAATACCCATAGACCTGAGTTGAAAAGTCATAGGACAAAGGATGGTATAATGCCTAGGTAGGCTGGTGACGGCAATATATGGGGAAAAGAGGAGTGTATATACAATATTACACAAAGAGACTGGCAAGTCCCTAGTGCACAATAATCATTATATCCTTATATACGCCGTGACAAGTGCCCAGACAAAAAACCCCTATACATGGAGGGGGCACAAAGCCAGATTGCAGATTAACAAGTGCCCATAACACCCCCAGAAAAACAAATGTACCAGAAGTTGTTCACCCAAGTAGCCGTTGCAAGAATCAGCCCCAGAGCATGAGCACCATGGACCAGGTGGGTAGACAAATACAGCTCAGAGTGGGTGGCCCCATGCGTATCGCTGCCGAAGCAGCTTCATCAGGGAAAGTCAGGGAAGCTGCTTCGGCAGCGATACGCGTGGGGCCACCCACTCTGAGCTGTATTTGTCTACCCACCTGGTCCATGGTGCTTTTTTGGACCTTGTGTTCCTTCCACTTATACCTGCTCATGCTCTGGGGCTGATTCTTGCAAACTGATAGTCTGCTTTCTAAGCCTGTGGCTCAGGCTACTGAGCATGCTCAGGCACTTAGTGCATCAGAGGCTAGGTCCGGTAAGGACCTCACTGAGCATGTCCGTGAGGTGGCAGGCCCTGATAGGGCAGAGGGTGTCAGGTGTCCTGATGACGTGGCAACTCCGGACTGGCTCGCAGAGGGCCGCCCCTATGATCTGGCACCTCAGTATTGGTCGTCAGACGATGACTGGTGAAGTGTTTGGGGCGTGGCTGCCATGAGGTCATCAATGACATGGCGGTTCCGGATAGGTCGCATGTGACGTCACTGATGACATGGCACTCTGCTATTGGACCTTGGTGGTTCCACCCTGGGTTTGAGGCAGACCCAGGTTATAAAAGGGGCTGGAGACAACATGGAGGTGCGCAGTCTTCACTTTTGCTCAGTCAGAGCACACCTCCATGTTAGAGCCTCATTGCGGCATAAGCCTATGTTGGGAAGCGGTAGGTAGGGTTAGGCGAACGGTGCCTGTCACGCCAAGATTCGTGGCTCGGCACATCAGGGTCAGGCGCCGTGCTTCCCTCCTGCCGTTCCAGTCTTGCTATAGCAGCCCAGTGGCGTTAACTGGGCTGCGGCTGCTGTGCTTCCTTTCCGATTGTGCTCCCTACGCACACGGACAACGCACCTGCTGCGCCACCTGTCCGATTGTGCTCCCTACACACACGGACATCGCACCTGCTGTGCCACCTGTTCGATTGTGCCCCCTACGCACACGGACAACGCACCTGCTGCGCCACCTGTCCGGTTGCGCCACCTGTCCGGTTGTGCCCCCTACGCGCACGGACAGCGTACCCCAGGACCCCTGTGGAGTTAACAGGGTGTTCCTTATCCTCCTCGGCTTCCCGGTCAACGCTACTGGTGTACCCATCTGGCCTGACGTGTCCTACACACACGTGGCCAGTCGAGAAGTGGCCAGCAACGCTAATCGGAGGACCGCTTGGCCTGACGTGTCCTACACACGTGGCCGACAGGGCGCTTTCGTGGCGGTCTTCTGGTCAACGCTACCTGGCTACCACCCGGCCTGACGTGTTTCCTGCACACGTGGTTGGTATAGCGCTAGGTGCACCAAAACGCTAATCGGGTTGTCGTCCGGTCTGACGTGTCCCAACACACGTGACCGGTTCCCAGAGTTCCTGGGTTATCTCAGAGCCATCCAGCTCTATAGTCTCTGCCTAACCCTCAGGTGCCAGCAGCTCCTTTGTCATCTGGAGCACGGTGGGCCCCGACTGGCGATTAGGATATATACCCCCTGGTCCTAATCTGCCGGTCCCCCCGTAACACCCCCCTTCTTCAAGGCCCCCCCCGACCTCCACGTTGTATTGCTGGGGCCCAGCACCCTGCCTTGCATCTTTATGGTGCATGTCATGATATATAGTCGCTTTTAGGCAGGTTATCACTCATTATCTATTTATAGATACATACAATCCTCCCCTGCTTTATCTCAGGTGTACCAATATACTTATGCCATCATTTATATACTATTGCATCCTTTATGCAAGTGCTGCCCCCCATTTGATGTTGCATCTTTATTGTACCGTCTAGCTGTATATTTGTGTATGCACTAGCTATTGTTATAATATATACATTCCTTTTGGTCATTTATGCAACTTAGAGCTATATGTTGTGGTTTTACACAGGTTTCCATATTATGTATGTATTAGCATATATGTTCAAGAGGACACTTGTAGTTTTATCCACTGTCCACCATGGCCATGGTTATATTTGGGTTTAGCTCAGCTCTGAGTGTGATGTTCTTCATGTCCTTCTAAGTGTTTTTATCTAGTGTGTTGAATAAAGCTTTTGTATATTATTATTCATATTGTGTCTGGCGTGCCCCTGATGTATATGCGGTGTTCTTTCTCTCCCCATTTTCCTATGCCAGGGGGTCGGCACCAGCAGGACTTTACCACAATTGATTAATTTGCGGTGACGCGCAGAGGAGTTGTCTGCACTATATCAATGGCTGCTGCCCGCCAATTAGATGCAAGGAAGTGACGTCGCTGTATGACATCACCTCCTTGCATCTGATTGGCCAGCGGTAGCCATTGGTATAACGTATATCTGCACGGCACCGTAAATGATTCAATTGTAGTAAAGTCCTGCCGGCACCGATCCCCCGGGCATAGGGCTGCAATCATCATGGGCTGAAACAAGCAGGTACTTGATCACAATCAGGACTTGCTGCATCTTGGACGTGGCGGCTCCTGACCTGCGGGACCGCAAGTCTCCTCTTTAGGAAACCGCACCTGCCTGTGCCCGTGATCAGGGTTCAGGGTGCTGCAGTCTCCTCGCTGTGTTCTCCCTAGAGAGTGCATGTGTCGCGGGCGGAGAAGGGGACGCCGCGCTCTCCCACTGCTCGGGTCCGGCTGCCGCTGCTGCTGCGGCCCGCTGCTGCTCGGTGGCTCGAGCGATGGGCCGGATCCCGGGGACTCGAGCGGCGCTCCTCGCCCGTGAGTGAAAAGGGGATTGGTTTTTGGGATTGTTTATTGTCCGTGACGCCACCCACGGTCGTGGTGATTGTGTGGACACCACCGCTGCTCTGTATGGGGATCCCGGGAGCGGTGACAGGGAGCAGCAAAGTTGTTGGTTCTCCCCTCCATGGGTAGGGGGTAGTTGTCCCGGGGCCCAGTGATGAGGTGGGTGATGAGGGATGGCGGGGCCGGTGCAGGGCTTGGTGGTGTGCAGGGACGCGGGGGCAGCTCTGTGCCTCACGGCACTGTGGTACTCACTCAGCCTGAGACGGGGACACAGTTCTCGGTAAAACTCACGGTTCCCACGGACGGCTGCTGTTGCTTTTCCCCAGTAGTTGACGGTGACGGTCCCTTTTCCTGCACCTAAGATGATGTTGGTAGCGATGGGTTCCCACTGGTAACCCGCTCCACGGCTTGGATATGGGCCGGAGGAGCCCCTCTTTGCCCGCAGGCGCTGACCCTGAGAAACTGGTGCCTTGGTGGTGGCGGTGTCTCTCTCTAACGGTTGGACTGTTGCCTTCAATCGGGACTTGGTTGTTGGGAGACCCAGAGGTCCCCTTCACTGACGGATTTGGCAAATTCACGGCGACTCCTAGCCTTGCCGGGATCCGAAAGGCCCCTGCCAATAGTGCTGGCTTCTCTTCGTATACCGCTCCGGTACCGCCGGGCCACCACCCGTCCACGGTCCTTTCGGCAACCTCCAAGCAGCCTCTCCTGCAGACGGTCACCGCCGTCTGCTAACCTTGCTGTTCTCAGTCCGGGGCACACACCCGGACCAACTTCAGGCTTCCTTAACTGTCCCTGTCTCTTCCACCTTACTCCTCTCTCTTGCTCCTTTACCACTTCACTTCAACTTCAACAGGTTGACCCTGATTTCTGGAAAACGTCGCGCCGCGGGCGCCAAATGCGGGTCGGCGCCTCCCCGGGGGATCCCCGCGGGGGCAGCGGGGGCGCGCTTTCGCGCATTTCCGCTCGCCCTCGCCGCGGCGCGTTTTCGGCCCGCCGCGCCCGCCGCGTCGCGCCGCCTCGCTCGGGGCACCCACCGCCGCGTCCGCCGCGACCGGCCGGACGAAACGACGCCTCGCTCGCGTCTCTGCGACGATGCGCGATTTTCCGAAAAAGGTGATCCGTGAGAGCCATTAGCCAGTTCTGCAGTTGTCATTCCGCGACCGGTGGCCAGGTGGCGACGCCGTCCACCCACTCGGGAAGCTGTCATGCTGCGCACGACCAGCAGATGGCAGTGCCGTTCCACGTCGCCCCTGAACTGGCTAACGGAATACGCCGGGCAGGCGCCGATTAGCCAGTCTTTCCGGCGCCAAAAAAGTGCGCCAAAAAAAAAAAAAAAATTGCCTTTTGACGCCGTAAATCTCCTCGCAGGGCTAAAATCAGGCGCTGCGGTGAACGGGACCGCGTCCGCACGTACGGTTTTTTCGCCGCGCAACAGTATCGCTCACGGGAGCGACTGGCTCCGTTAGAAGGGGCTAACGGAATATGCTGGGAAGCGTCGATTAGCCAGTCAGTCCAGCGCCAAAAAAGTGCGCCAAAAAAAATAAAAAAATTTCGTTTTCACGCCGTAAATCTCCTAGCAGTTCTAAAATCAGGCGCTGCGGTGAACGGGAGCGCGTCCGCACGTACGGTTTTTTCGCCGCGCGACAGTATCGCTCACGGGAGGCGCTGCGGTGAACGGGAGCGCGTCCGCACGTACGTTTTTTTTCGCCGCGCAACAGTATCGCTCACGGGAGCGACTGGCTCCGTTAGAAGGGGCTAACGGAATATGCTGGGAAGCGTCGATTAGCCAGTCAGTCCAGCGCCAAAAAAGTGCGCCAAAAAAAATAAAAAAATTTCGTTTTCACGCCGTAAATCTCCTAGCAGTTCTAAAATCAGGCGCTGCGGTGAACGGGAGCGCGTCCGCACGTACGGTTTTTTCGCCGCGCAACAGTATCGCTCACGGGAGCGACTGGCTCCGTTAGAAGGGGCTAACGGAATATGCTGGGAAGCGTCGATTAGCCAGTCAGTCCAGCGCCAAAAAAGTGCGCCAAAAAAAATAAAAAAATTTCGTTTTCACGCCGTAAATCTCCTAGCAGTTCTAAAATCAGGCGCTGCGGTGAACGGGAGCGCGTCCGCACGTACGGTTTTTTCGCCGCGCGACAGTATCGCTCACGGGAGGCGCTGCGGTGAACGGGAGCGCGTCCGCACGTACGTTTTTTTTCGCCGTGCAACAGTATCGCTCACGGGAGCGACTGGCTCCGTTAGAAGGGGCTAACGGAATATGCTGGGAAGCGTCGATTAGCCAGTCAGTCCAGCGCCAAAAAAGTGCGCCAAAAAAAATAAAAAAATTTCGTTTTCACGCCGTAAATCTCCTAGCAGTTCTAAAATCAGGCGCTGCGGTGAACGGGAGCGCGTCCGCACGTACGTTTTTTTCGCCGCGCAACAGTATCGCTCACGGGAGCGACTGGCTCCGTTAGAAGGGGCTAACGGAATATGCTGGGAAGCGTCGATTAGCCAGTCAGTCCAGCGCCAAAAAAGTGCGCCAAAAAAAATAAAAAAATTTCGTTTTCACGCCGTAAATCTCCTAGCAGTTCTAAAATCAGGCGCTGCGGTGAACGGGAGCGCGTCCGCACGTACGGTTTTTTCGCCGCGCGACAGTATCGCTCACGGGAGGCGCTGCGGTGAACGGGAGCGCGTCCGCACGTACGTTTTTTTTCGCCGTGCAACAGTATCGCTCACGGGAGCGACTGGCTCCGTTAGAAGGGGCTAACGGAATATGCTGGGAAGCGTCGATTAGCCAGTCAGTCCAGCGCCAAAAAAGTGCGCCAAAAAAAAAAAAAAAATGTAGTTTTCACGCCGTAAATCTCCTAACAGCTCTAAAATCAGGCGCTGCGGTGAACGGGAGCGCGTCCGCACGTACGGTTTTTTCGCCGCGCAACAGTATCGCTCACGGGAGCGTAGCCGCACGTACGGTTATTGATCAGGTCCGTGCACACGGATGTCACGTGGATGACGTCAGTGTGCAGGACCTATGGCCGTCATCAAGTCATTACAACCGGTACTGCTGTATGTAATATAGTGTCAGGCACGTGAAGAGTGGGGGAGGGGAGGTCCGGGGAAATCACTGAATTCTTTATTAAGCTCTGTGCCCGCATCTCCACTCCGCCCCCTCCTCCCGTCTAAATGCCAGTCTGCTGTACATAGTATGTCAGGCACTGCGAGGAGGGGGGAGGGGAGATCCGGGGAAATCACTGTATTCTTTATGAAGCCGGGTGCCCTGCATCTCCACTCCGCCCCCTCCTCGTCTGTATACACGCTCGAGTCCGCTCCTCCACGCCTTTTCCCAGCCCCACTCCGCCCCCTCAAGTCTTTTACCCCGGCTCCACTCCACCCCCAGGTCCCACTCCTCCCCTCATCTTCTCCGGGCACCACCCGACGAGGCAGAGGGGCCGGCCGAGTCTGACGTCGTCACTGACGACGTCAGACTACGCTCCCTCCCCTCACGTTAGACGCTGCTCAGCCACAAGTGTTCGGAGAGGTTTGTACTGCGCATGCGCTGCCCTGCGCAGTACAAAACGGAAGTCATCGCAGAGCGCGCCACTTTTCAAAATCGGCGGTGGTGGGGTGAGTATTATGTGTGTATGCTTACGGGGTGCCTGATGCCGGTGCGCGGGGACGGGCTGCTTGCCGCCGGTATATATGTACGGGCTGCCTGCTGCCGGTATATATGTACGGGCACGGGCTGCCTGCTGCCGGTATATATGTACGGGCTGCCTGCCGCCGGTAGATATGTACGGGCTGCCTGCCTGCCGCCGGTATATATGTACGGGCTGCCTGCCGCCGGTATATATGTACGGGCTGCCTGCTGCCGGTATATATGTACGGGCACGGGCTGCCTGCGGCCGGAATATATATACGGGCTGCCTGCCGCCGGTATATATGTACGGGCTGCCTGCTGCCGGTATATATGTACGGGCACGGGCTGCCTGCGGCCGGAATATATATACGGGCTGCCTGCCGCCGGTAGATATGTACGGGCTGCCTGCCTGCCGCCGGTATATATGTACGGGCTGCCTGCCTGCCTGCCACCGGTATATATGTACGGGCACGGGCTGCCTGCCGCCAGACCCCTCTGCCTGTGCGCCGCCAGACCCCTCTGCGCTCTGCGCCGCCAGACCCCTCTGCGCTCTGCGCCGCCAGACCCCTCTGCGCTCTGCGCCGCCAGACCCCTCTGCGCTCTGCGCCGCCAGACCCCTCTGCGCCGCCAGACCCCTCTGCGCCGCCAGACCCCTCTGCGCTCTGCGCCGCCAGACCCCTCTGCGCTCTGCGCCGCCAGACCCCTCTGCGCTCTGCGCCGCCAGACCCCTCTGCGCTCTGCGCCGCCAGACCCCTCTGCGCTCTGCGCCGCCAGACCCCTCTGCGCTCTGCGCCGCCAGACCCCTCTGCGCTCTGCGCCGCCAGACCCCTCTGCGCTCTGCGCCGCCAGACCCCTCTGCGCTCTGCGCCGCCAGACCCCTCTGCGCTCTGCGCCGCCAGACCCCTCTGCGCTCTGCGCCGCCAGACCCCTCTGCGCTCTGCGCCGCCAGACCCCTCTGCGCTCTGCGCCGCCAGACCCCTCTGCGCTCTGCGCCGCCAGACCCCTCTGCGCTCTGCGCCGCCAGACCCCTCTGCGCTCTGCGCCGCCAGACCCCTCTGCGCTCTGCGCCGCCAGACCCCTCTGCGCTCTGCGCCGCCAGACCCCTCTGCGCTCTGCGCCGCCAGACCCCTCTGCGCTCTGCGCCGCCAGACCCCTCTGCGCTCTGCGCCGCCAGACCCCTCTGCGCTCTGCGCCGCCAGACCCCTCTGCGCTCTGCGCCGCCAGACCCCTCTGCGCTCTGCGCCGCCAGACCCCTCTGCGCTCTGCGCCGCCAGACCCCTCTGCGCTCTGCGCCGCCAGACCCCTCTGCGCTCTGCGCCGCCAGACCCCTCTGCGCTCTGCGCCGCCAGACCCCTCTGCGCTCTGCGCCGCCAGACCCCTCTGCGCTCTGCGCCGCCAGACCCCTCTGCGCTCTGCGCCGCCAGACCCCTCTGCGCTCTGCGCCGCCAGACCCCTCTGCGCTCTGCCCGTGCGCCGCCAGACCCCTCTGCGCTCTGCGCCGCCAGACCCCTCTGCGCTCTGCCCGTGCGCCGCCAGACCCCTCTGCGCTCTGCCCGTGCGCCGCCAGACCCCTCTGCGCTCTGCCCGTGCGCCGCCAGACCCCTCTGCGCTCTGCCCGTGCGCCGCCAGACCCCTCTGCGCTCTGCCCGTGCGCCGCCAGACCCCTCTGCGCTCTGCCCGACCCCTCTGCGCTCTGCCCGACCCCTCTGCGCTCTGCCCGACCCCTCTGCGCTCTGCCCGACCCCTCTGCGCTCTGCCCGACCCCTCTGCGCTCTGCCCGACCCCTCTGCGCTCTGCCCGACCCCTCTGCGCTCTGCCCGACCCCTCTGCGCTCTGCCCGACCCCTCTGCGCTCTGCCCGACCCCTCTGCGCTCTGCCCGACCCCTCTGCGCTCTGCCCGACCCCTCTGCGCTCTGCCCGACCCCTCTGCGCTCTGCCCGACCCCTCTGCGCTCTGCCCGACCCCTCTGCGCTCTGCCCGACCCCTCTGCGCTCTGCCCGACCCCTCTGCGCTCTGCCCGACCCCTCTGCGCTCTGCCCGACCCCTCTGCGCTCTGCCCGACCCCTCTGCGCTCTGCCCGACCCCTCTGCGCTCTGCCCGACCCCTCTGCGCTCTGCCCGACCCCTCTGCGCTCTGCCCGACCCCTCTGCGCTCTGCCCGACCCCTCTGCGCTCTGCCCGACCCCTCTGCGCTCTGCCCGACCCCTCTGCGCTCTGCCCGACCCCTCTGCGCTCTGCCCGACCCCTCTGCGCTCTGCCCGACCCCTCTGCGCTCTGCCCGACCCCTCTGCGCTCTGCCCGACCCCTCTGCGCTCTGCCCGACCCCTCTGCGCTCTGCCCGACCCCTCTGCGCTCTGCCCGACCCCTCTGCGCTCTGCCCGACCCCTCTGCCCGACCCCTCTGCGCTCTGCCCGACCCCTCTGCGCTCTGCCCGACCCCTCTGCGCTCTGCCCGACCCCTCTGCGCTCTGCCCGACCCCTCTGCGCTCTGCCAGACCCCTCTGCGCTCTGCCAGACCCCTCTGCGCTCTGCCAGACCCCTCTGCGCTCTGCCAGACCCCTCTGCGCTCTGCCAGACCCCTCTGCGCAGCCCTGTCTGAGAGTGGGGCAGTGTGTGTAACCCCCTCCAGTATGTGTATGCCCCTGTATCTTCCCCAATTGTAAAACAGAATGTTTTGACTATTTATTTTTTTTTCAATTAGGTATCCAAGCAATGCAGGTAGTGCTGACATTACGATCGACGGACGCCTTCCATCTTCTGGTACCACTGTGTAGACGAGTAATCTTGAAGATCCCGTACGTATGTTGTCTATGTATATATGTATGTGTCTGTCTTCCAACTGCATCCAGCTCATACACAGCACCGTACTGTAATACAGGTCCACTCTATGTCCTGTAATACAGTGTGCTGACAGCCCTCTGTGGGCTCCGCTGGGGGCTGGCAGCCCTCTGTGGGCTCCGCTGGGGGCTGGCAGCCCTCTGTGGGCTTCGCTGGGGGCTGGCAGCCCTCTGTGGGCTCCGCTGGGGGCTGGCAGCCCTCTGTGGGCTCCGCTGGGGGCTGGCAGCCCTCTGTGGGCTCCGCTGGGGGCTGGCAGCCCTCTGTGGGCTCCGCAGGGGGCTGGCAGCCCTCTGTGGGCTCCGCAGGGGGCTGGCAGCCCTCTGGGGGCTCCGCCGGGGGCTGGCAGCCCTCTGTGGGCTCCGCCGGGGGCTGGCAGCCCTCTGTGGGCTCCGCCGGGGGCTGGCAGCCCTCTGTGGGCTCCGCCGGGGGCTGGCAGCCCTCTGTGGGCTCCGCCGGGGGCTGGCAGCCCTCTGTGGGCTCCGCCGGGGGCTGGCAGCCCTCTGTGGGCTCCGCCGGGGGCTGGCAGCCCTCTGTGGGCTCCGCCGGGGGCTGGCAGCCCTCTGGGGGCTCCGCCGGGGGCTGGCAGCCCTCTGGGGGCTCCGCCGGGGGCTGGCAGCCCTCTGGGGGCTCCGCCGGGGGCTGGCAGCCCTCTGGGGGCTCCGCCGGGGGCTGGCAGCCCTCTGGGGGCTCCGCCGGGGGCTGGCAGCCCTCTGGGGGCTCCGCCGGGGGCTGGCAGCCCTCTGGGGGCTCCGCCGGGGGCTGGCAGCCCTCTGTGGGCTCCGCCGGGGGCTGGCAGCCCTCTGTGGGCTCCGCTGGGGGCTGGCAGCCCTCTGTGGGCTCCGCTGGGGGCTGGCAGCCCTCTGTGGGCTCCGCTGGGGGCTGGCAGCCCTCTGTGGGCTCCGCTGGGGGCTGGCAGCCCTCTGTGGGCTCCGCTGGGGGCTGGCAGCCCTCTGTGGGCTCCGCTGGGGGCTGGCAGCCCTCTGTGGGCTCCGCTGGGGGCTGGCAGCCCTCTGTGGGCTCCGCTGGGGGCTGGCAGCCCTCTGTGGGCTCCGCTGGGGGCTGGCAGCCCTCTGGGGGCTGGCAGCCCTCTGTGGGCTCTGCTGGGGGCTGGCAGCCCTGTGTGGGCTCCGGTGGGGGCTGGCAGCCCTGTGTGGGCTCCGGTGGGGGCTGGCAGCCCTGTGTGGGCTCCGGTGGGGGCTGGCAGCCCTCTGTGGGCTCCGGTGGGGGCTGGCAGCCCTCTGTGGGCTCCGGTGGGGGCTGGCAGCCCTCTGTGGGCTCCGGTGGGGGCTGGCAGCCCTCTGTGGGCTCCGGTGGGGGCTGGCAGCCCTCTGTGGGCTCCGCTGGGGGCTGGCAGCCCTCTGTGGGCTCCGCTGGGGGCTGGCAGCCCTGTGTGGGCTCCGGTGGGGGCTGGCAGCCCTCTGGGGGCTGGCAGCCCTCTGTGGGCTCCGCTGGGGGCTGGCAGCCCTGTGTGGGCTCCGGTGGGGGCTGGCAGCCCTGTGTGGGCTCCGGTGGGGGCTGGCAGCCCTGTGTGGGCTCCGGTGGGGGCTGGCAGCCCTGTGTGGGCTCCGGTGGGGGCTGGCAGCCCTGTGTGGGCTCCGGTGGGGGCTGGCAGCCCTGTGTGGGCTCCGGTGGGGGCTGGCAGCCCTGTGTGGGCTCCGGTGGGGGCTGGCAGCCCTGTGTGGGCTCCGGTGGGGGCTGGCAGCCCTCTGTGGGCTCCGGTGGGGGCTGGCAGCCCTCTGTGGGCTCCGGTGGGGGCTGGCAGCCCTCTGTGGGCTCCGGTGGGGGCTGGCAGCCCTCTGTGGGCTCCGGTGGGGGCTGGCAGCCCTGTGTGGGCTCCGGTGGGGGCTGGCAGCCCTGTGTGGGCTCTGGTGGGGGCTGGCAGCCCTGTGTGGGCTCTGCTGGGGGCTGGCAGCCCTGTGTGGGCTCTGCTGGGGGCTGGCAGCCCTGTGTGGGCTCTGCTGGGGGCTGGCAGCCCTGTGTGGGCTCTGCTGGGGGCTGGCAGCCCTGTGTGGGCTCTGCTGGGGGCTGGCAGCCCTGTGTGGGCTCTGCTGGGGGCTGGCAGCCCTGTGTGGGCTCTGCTGGGGGCTGGCAGCCCTGTGTGGGCTCTGCTGGGGGCTGGCAGCCCTGTGTGGGCTCTGCTGGGGGCTGGCAGCCCTGTGTGGGCTCTGCTGGGGGCTGGCAGCCCTGTGTGGGCTCTGCTGGGGGCTGGCAGCCCTGTGTGGGCTCTGCTGGGGGCTGGCAGCCCTGTGTGGGCTCTGCTGGGGGCTGGCAGCCCTGTGTGGGCTCTGCTGGGGGCTGGCAGCCCTGTGTGGGCTCTGCTGGGGGCTGGCAGCCCTCTGGGGGCTCTGCTGGGGGCTGGCAGCCCTCTGGGGGCTCTGCTGGGGGCTGGCAGCCCTCTGGGGGCTCTGCTGGGGGCTGGCAGCCCTCTGGGGGCTCTGCTGGGGGCTGGCAGCCCTCTGGGGGCTCTGCTGGGGGCTGGCAGCCCTCTGGGGGCTCTGCTGGGGGCTGGCAGCCCTCTGGGGGCTCTGCTGGGGGCTGGCAGCCCTCTGGGGGCTCTGCTGGGGGCTGGCAGCCCTCTGGGGGCTCTGCTGGGGGCTGGCAGCCCTCTGGGGGCTCTGCTGGGGGCTGGCAGCCCTCTGGGGGCTCTGCTGGGGGCTGGCAGCCCTCTGGGGGCTCTGCTGGGGGCTGGCAGCCCTCTGGGGGCTCTGCTGGGGGCTGGCAGCCCTCTGGGGGCTCTGCTGGGGGCTGGCAGCCCTCTGGGGGCTCTGCTGGGGGCTGGCAGCCCTCTGGGGGCTCTGCTGGGGGCTGGCAGCCCTCTGGGGGCTCTGCTGGGGGCTGGCAGCCCTCTGGGGGCTCTGCTGGGGGCTGGCAGCCCTCTGTGGGCTCTGCTGGGGGCTGGCAGCCCTCTGTGGGCTCCGGTGGGGGCTGGCAGCCCTCTGTGGGCTCCGGTGGGGGCTGGCAGCCCTCTGTGGGCTCCGGTGGGGGCTGGCAGCCCTCTGTGGGCTCCGGTGGGGGCTGGCAGCCCTGTGTGGGCTCCGGTGGGGGCTGGCAGCCCTGTGTGGGCTCCGGTGGGGGCTGGCAGCCCTGTGTGGGCTCCGGTGGGGGCTGGCAGCCCTGTGTGGGCTCCGGTGGGGGCTGGCAGCCCTGTGTGGGCTCTGCCGGGGGCTGGCAGCCCTCTGTGGGCTCTGCTGGGGGCTGGCAGCCCTCTGTGGGCTCCGGTGGGGGCTGGCAGCCCTCTGGGGGCTCTGCTGGGGGCTGGCAGCCCTCTGGGGGCTCCGGTGGGGGCTGGCAGCCCTCTGTGGGCTCCGGTGGGGGCTGGCAGCCCTGTGTGGGCTCCGGTGGGGGCTGGCAGCCCTGTGTGGGCTCCGGTGGGGGCTGGCAGCCCTGTGTGGGCTCTGCCGGGGGCTGGCAGCCCTCTGTGGGCTCTGCTGGGGGCTGGCAGCCCTCTGTGGGCTCCGGTGGGGGCTGGCAGCCCTCTGGGGGCTCTGCTGGGGGCTGGCAGCCCTCTGGGGGCTCTGCTGGGGGCTGGCAGCCCTCTGGGGGCTCCGGTGGGGGCTGGCAGCCCTCTGGGGGCTCCGGTGGGGGCTGGCAGCCCTGTGTGGGCTCCGCTGGGGGCTGGCAGCCCTCTGTGGGCTCTGCTGGGGGCTGGCAGCCCTCTGTGGGCTCTGCTGGGGGCTGGCAGCCCTCTGTGGGCTCCGGTGGGGGCTGGCAGCCCTCTGTGGGCTCCGGTGGGGGCTGGCAGCCCTCTGTGGGCTCCGGTGGGGGCTGGCAGCCCTCTGTGGGCTCCGGTGGGGGCTGGCAGCCCTGTGTGGGCTCCGGTGGGGGCTGGCAGCCCTGTGTGGGCTCCGGTGGGGGCTGGCAGCCCTGTGTGGGCTCTGCCGGGGGCTGGCAGCCCTCTGTGGGCTCTGCCGGGGGCTGGCAGCCCTCTGTGGGCTCTGCCGGGGGCTGGCAGCCCTCTGTGGGCTCCCCCCTGGCCCTGCCAGAGTGTGGGGCAGTGTGTGCAGCCCCCTCCAGTATGTGTATGCCCCTGTATCTTCCCCAATTGTAAAACAGAATGTTTTGCCTATTTGTTTCTTTCAATTAGGTATCCAAGCAATGCAGGTAGTGCTGACATTACCATCGACGGACGCCTTCCATCTTCTGGTACCACTGTGTAGATGAGTAATCTTGAAGATCCCGTACGTATGTTGTCTATGTATATATGTATGTGTCTGTCTTCCAACTGCATCCAGCTCATACACAGCACCATACTGTAATACAGGTCCACTCTATGTCCTGTAATACAGTGTGCTGGCAGCCCTCTGTGGGCTCTGCTGGGGGCTGGCAGCCCTGTGTGGGCTCAGCTGGGGGCTGGCAGCCCTCTGGGGGCTCAGCTGGGGGCTGGCAGCCCTCTGGGGGCTCTGCTGGGGGCTGGCAGCCCTCTGGGGGCTCTGCTGGGGGCTGGCAGCCCTCTGGGGGCTCTGCTGGGGGCTGGCAGCCCTCTGGGGGCTCTGCTGGGGGCTGGCAGCCCTCTGGGGGCTCTGCTGGGGGCTGGCAGCCCTCTGGGGGCTCTGCTGGGGGCTGGCAGCCCTCTGGGGGCTCTGCTGGGGGCTGGCAGCCCTCTGGGGGCTCTGCTGGGGGCTGGCAGCCCTCTGGGGGCTCTGCTGGGGGCTGGCAGCCCTCTGGGGGCTCTGCTGGGGGCTGGCAGCCCTCTGGGGGCTCTGCTGGGGGCTGGCAGCCCTCTGGGGGCTCTGCTGGGGGCTGGCAGCCCTCTGGGGGCTCTGCTGGGGGCTGGCAGCCCTCTGGGGGCTCTGCTGGGGGCTGGCAGCCCTCTGGGGGCTCTGCTGGGGGCTGGCAGCCCTCTGGGGGCTCTGCTGGGGGCTGGCAGCCCTCTGGGGGCTCTGCTGGGGGCTGGCAGCCCTCTGGGGGCTCTGCTGGGGGCTGGCAGCCCTCTGGGGGCTCTGCTGGGGGCTGGCAGCCCTCTGGGGGCTCTGCTGGGGGCTGGCAGCCCTCTGGGGGCTCTGCTGGGGGCTGGCAGCCCTCTGGGGGCTCTGCTGGGGGCTGGCAGCCCTCTGGGGGCTCTGCTGGGGGCTGGCAGCCCTCTGGGGGCTCTGCTGGGGGCTGGCAGCCCTCTGGGGGCTCTGCTGGGGGCTGGCAGCCCTCTGGGGGCTCTGCTGGGGGCTGGCAGCCCTCTGGGGGCTCTGCTGGGGGCTGGCAGCCCTCTGGGGGCTCCGGTGGGGGCTGGCAGCCCTCTGGGGGCTCCGGTGGGGGCTGGCAGCCCTCTGGGGGCTCCGGTGGGGGCTGGCAGCCCTCTGGGGGCTCCGGTGGGGGCTGGCAGCCCTCTGTGGGCTCCGGTGGGGGCTGGCAGCCCTCTGTGGGCTCCGGTGGAGGCTGGCAGCCTTCTGTGGGCTCCGGTGGGGGCTGGCAGCCTTCTGTGGGCTCCGGTGGGGGCTGGCAGCCCTCTGTGGGCTCTGGTGGGGACTGGCAGCCCTCTGTGGGCTCTACTGGGGGCTGGCAGCCCTCTGTGGGCTCCGCTGGGGGCTGGCAGCCCTGTGTGGGCTCCGCTGTGTCTGTCTTCCAACTGCATCCAGCTCATACACAGCACCATACTGTAATACAGGTCCACTCTATGTCCTGTAATACAGTGTGCTGGCAGCCCTGTGTGGGCTCTGCTGGGGGCTGGCAGCCCTCCGGGGGCTCTGCTGGGGGCTGGCAGCCCTCCGGGGGCTCCGCTGGGGGCTGGCAGCCCTCCGGGGGCTCCGCTGGGGGCTGGCAGCCCTCCGGGGGCTCCGCTGGGGGCTGGCAGCCCTCTGTGGGCTCCGCTGGGGGCTGGCAGCCCTCTGTGGGCTCCGCTGGGGGCTGGCAGCCCTCTGTGGGCTCCGCTGGGGGCTGGCAGCCCTCTGTGGGCTCCGCTGGGGGCTGGCAGCCCTCTGTGGGCTCCGCTGGGGGCTGGCAGCCCTCTGTGGGCTCCGCTGGGGGCTGGCAGCCCTCTGTGGGCTCCGCTGGGGGCTGGCAGCCCTCTGTGGGCTCCGCTGGGGGCTGGCAGCCCTGTGTGGGCTCCGCTGGGGGCTGGCAGCCCTGTGTGGGCTCCGCTGGGGGCTGGCAGCCCTGTGTGGGCTCCGCTGGGGGCTGGCAGCCCTGTGTGGGCTCCGCTGGGGGCTGGCAGCCCTGTGTGGGCTCCGCTGGGGGCTGGCAGCCCTGTGTGGGCTCCGCTGGGGGCTGGCAGCCCTGTGTGGGCTCCGCTGGGGGCTGGCAGCCCTGTGTGGGCTCCGCTGGGGGCTGGCAGCCCTGTGTGGGCTCCGCTGGGGGCTGGCAGCCCTGTGTGGGCTCCGCTGGGGGCTGGCAGCCCTGTGTGGGCTCCGCTGGGGGCTGGCAGCCCTGTGTGGGCTCCGCTGGGGGCTGGCAGCCCTGTGTGGGCTCCGCTGGGGGCTGGCAGCCCTGTGTGGGCTCCGCTGGGGGCTGGCAGCCCTGTGTGGGCTCCGCTGGGGGCTGGCAGCCCTGTGTGGGCTCCGCTGTGTCTGTCTTCCAACTGCATCCAGCTCATACACAGCACCATACTGTAATACAGGTCCACTCTATGTCCTGTAATACAGTGTGCTGGCAGCCCTCTGGGGGCTCTGCTGGGGGCTGGCAGCCCTCTGGGGGCTCCGGTGGGGGCTGGCAGCCCTCTGGGGGCTCCGGTGGGGGCTGGCAGCCCTCTGGGGGCTCCGGTGGGGGCTGGCAGCCCTCTGGGGGCTCCGGTGGGGGCTGGCAGCCCTCTGGGGGCTCCGGTGGGGGCTGGCAGCCCTCTGGGGGCTCCGGTGGGGGCTGGCAGCCCTCTGGGGGCTCCGGTGGGGGCTGGCAGCCCTCTGTGGGCTCCGGTGGGGGCTGGCAGCCCTCTGTGGGCTCTACTGGGGGCTGGCAGCCCTCTGTGGGCTCTGCTGGGGGCTGGCAGCCCTCTGTGGGCTCTGCTGGGGGCTGGCAGCCCTCTGTGGGCTCTGCTGGGGGCTGGCAGCCCTCTGTGGGCTCTGCTGGGGGCTGGCAGCCCTCTGTGGGCTCTGCTGGGGGCTGGCAGCCCTCTGTGGGCTCTGCTGGGGGCTGGCAGCCCTCTGTGGGCTCCGGTGGGGGCTGGCAGCCCTCTGTGGGCTCCGGTGGGGGCTGGCAGCCCTCTGTGGGCTCCGGTGGGGGCTGGCAGCCCTCTGGGGGCTCTGCCGGGGGCTGGCAGCCCTCTGGGGGCTCTGCCGGGGGCTGGCAGCCCTCTGTGGGCTCTGCCGGGGGCTGGCAGCCCTCTGTGGGCTCTGCCGGGGGCTGGCAGCCCTCTGTGGGCTCTGCCGGGGGCTGGCAGCCCTCTGTGGGCTCTGCCGGGGGCTGGCAGCCCTCTGTGGGCTCTGCCGGGGGCTGGCAGCCCTCTGTGGGCTCTGCCGGGGGCTGGCAGCCCTCTGTGGGCTCTGCCGGGGGCTGGCAGCCCTCTGTGGGCTCTGCCGGGGGCTGGCAGCCCTCTGTGGGCTCTGCCGGGGGCTGGCAGCCCTCTGTGGGCTCTGCCGGGGGCTGGCAGCCCTCTGTGGGCTCTGCCGGGGGCTGGCAGCCCTCTGTGGGCTCTGCCGGGGGCTGGCAGCCCTCTGTGGGCTCTGCCGGGGGCTGGCAGCCCTCTGTGGGCTCTGCCGGGGGCTGGCAGCCCTCTGTGGGCTCTGCCGGGGGCTGGCAGCCCTCTGTGGGCTCTGCCGGGGGCTGGCAGCCCTCTGTGGGCTCTGCCGGGGGCTGGCAGCCCTCTGTGGGCTCTGCCGGGGGCTGGCAGCCCTCTGTGGGCTCTGCCGGGGGCTGGCAGCCCTCTGTGGGCTCTGCCGGGGGCTGGCAGCCCTCTGTGGGCTCTGCCGGGGGCTGGCAGCCCTCTGTGGGCTCTGCCGGGGGCTGGCAGCCCTCTGTGGGCTCTGCCGGGGGCTGGCAGCCCTCTGTGGGCTCTGCCGGGGGCTGGCAGCCCTCTGTGGGCTCTGCCGGGGGCTGGCAGCCCTCTGTGGGCTCTGCCGGGGGCTGGCAGCCCTCTGTGGGCTCTGCCGGGGGCTGGCAGCCCTCTGTGGGCTCTGCCGGGGGCTGGCAGCCCTCTGTGGGCTCTGCCGGGGGCTGGCAGCCCTCTGTGGGCTCTGCCGGGGGCTGGCAGCCCTCTGTGGGCTCTGCCGGGGGCTGGCAGCCCTCTGTGGGCTCTGCCGGGGGCTGGCAGCCCTCTGTGGGCTCTGCCGGGGGCTGGCAGCCCTCTGTGGGCTCTGCCGGGGGCTGGCAGCCCTCTGTGGGCTCTGCCGGGGGCTGGCAGCCCTCTGTGGGCTCTGCCGGGGGCTGGCAGCCCTCTGTGGGCTCTGCCGGGGGCTGGCAGCCCTCTGTGGGCTCTGCCGGGGGCTGGCAGCCCTCTGTGGGCTCTGCCGGGGGCTGGCAGCCCTCTGTGGGCTCTGCCGGGGGCTGGCAGCCCTCTGTGGGCTCTGCCGGGGGCTGGCAGCCCTCTGTGGGCTCTGCCGGGGGCTGGCAGCCCTCTGTGGGCTCTGCCGGGGGCTGGCAGCCCTCTGTGGGCTCTGCCGGGGGCTGGCAGCCCTCTGTGGGCTCTGCCGGGGGCTGGCAGCCCTCTGTGGGCTCTGCCGGGGGCTGGCAGCCCTCTGTGGGCTCTGCCGGGGGCTGGCAGCCCTCTGTGGGCTCTGCCGGGGGCTGGCAGCCCTCTGTGGGCTCTGCCGGGGGCTGGCAGCCCTCTGTGGGCTCTGCCGGGGGCTGGCAGCCCTCTGTGGGCTCTGCCGGGGGCTGGCAGCCCTCTGTGGGCTCTGCCGGGGGCTGGCAGCCCTCTGTGGGCTCTGCCGGGGGCTGGCAGCCCTCTGTGGGCTCTGCCGGGGGCTGGCAGCCCTCTGTGGGCTCTGCCGGGGGCTGGCAGCCCTCTGTGGGCTCTGCCGGGGGCTGGCAGCCCTCTGTGGGCTCTGCCGGGGGCTGGCAGCCCTCTGTGGGCTCTGCCGGGGGCTGGCAGCCCTCTGTGGGCTCTGGCGGGGGCTGGCAGCCCTCTGTGGGCTCTGCCGGGGGCTGGCAGCCCTCTGTGGGCTCTGGCGGGGGCTGGCAGCCCTCTGTGGGCTCTGGCGGGGGCTGGCAGCCCTCTGTGGGCTCTGGCGGGGGCTGGCAGCCCTCTGTGGGCTCTGGCGGGGGCTGGCAGCCCTCTGTGGGCTCTGGCGGGGGCTGGCAGCCCTCTGTGGGCTCTGGCGGGGGCTGGCAGCCCTCTGTGGGCTCTGGCGGGGGCTGGCAGCCCTCTGTGGGCTCTGCCGGGGGCTGGCAGCCCTCTGTGGGCTCTGCCGGGGGCTGGCAGCCCTGTGTGGGCTCCGGTGGGGGCTGGCAGCCCTGTGTGGGCTCCGGTGGGGGCTGGCAGCCCTGTGTGGGCTTTGCTGGGGGCTGGCAGCCCTGTGTGGGCTTTGCTGGGGGCTGGCAGCCCTGTGTGGGCTTTGCTGGGGGCTGGCAGCCCTGTGTGGGCTTTGCTGGGGGCTGGCAGCCCTGTGTGGGCTTTGCTGGGGGCTGGCAGCCCTGTGTGGGCTCTGCTGGGGGCTGGCAGCCCTCTGTGGGCTCTGCCGGGGGCTGGCAGCCCTCTGTGGGCTCTGCCGGGGGCTGGCAGCCCTCTGTGGGCTCTGCCGGGGGCTGGCAGCCCTCTGTGGGCTCTGCCGGGGGCTGGCAGCCCTCTGTGGGCTCTGCCGGGGGCTGGCAGCCCTCTGTGGGCTCTGCCGGGGGCTGGCAGCCCTGTGTGGGCTCCGGTGGGGGCTGGCAGCCCTGTGTGGGCTTTGCTGGGGGCTGGCAGCCCTGTGTGGGCTTTGCTGGGGGCTGGCAGCCCTGTGTGGGCTTTGCTGGGGGCTGGCAGCCCTGTGTGGGCTTTGCTGGGGGCTGGCAGCCCTGTGTGGGCTTTGCTGGGGGCTGGCAGCCCTGTGTGGGCTCTGCTGGGGGCTGGCAGCCCTGTGTGGGCTCTGCTGGGGGCTGGCAGCCCTGTGTGGGCTCTGCTGGGGGCTGGCAGCCCTGTGTGGGCTCTGCTGGGGGCTGGCAGCCCTGTGTGGGCTCTGCTGGGGGCTGGCAGCCCTCTGTGGGCTCTGCTGGGGGCTGGCAGCCCTCTGTGGGCTCTGCTGGGGGCTGGCAGCCCTCTGTGGGCTCTGCTGGGGGCTGGCAACCCTCTTTGGGCTCTGCTGGGGGCTGGCAGCCCTGTGTGCGCTCCGGTGGGGGCTGGCAGCCCTGTGTGGGCTCCGGTGGGGGCTGGCAGCCCTCCGGTGGGGACTGGCAGCCCTCCGGTGGCTCCGGTGGGGACTGGCAGCCCTCCGGTGGCTCCGCTGGGGGCTGGCAGCCCTCCGGTGGCTCCGCTGGGGGCTGGCAGCCCTCCGGTGGCTCCGCTGGGGGCTGGCAGCCCTCCGGGGGCTCCGCTGGGGGCTGGCAGCCCTCCGGGGGCTCCGCTGGGGGCTGGCAGCCCTCCGGGGGCTCCGCTGGGGGCTGGCAGCCCTCCGGGGGCTCCGCTGGGGGCTGGCAGCCCTCCGGGGGCTCCGCTGGGGGCTGGCAGCCCTCCGGGGGCTCCGCTGGGGGCTGGCAGCCCTCCGGGGGCTCCGCTGGGGGCTGGCAGCCCTCCGGGGGCTCCGCTGGGGGCTGGCAGCCCTCCGGGGGCTCCGCTGTGTCTGTCTTCCAACTGCATCCAGCTCATACACAGCACCATACTGTAATACAGGTCCACTCTATGTCCTGTAATACAGTGTGCTGGTAGCCCTGTGTGGGCTCTGCTGGGGGCTGGCAGCCCTCTGGGGGCTCTGCTGGGGGCTGGCAGCCCTCTGGGGGCTCTGCTGGGGGCTGGCAGCCCTCTGGGGGCTCCGCTGGGGGCTGGCAGCCCTCCGGGGGGCTCTGCTGGGGGCTGGCAGCCCTGTGTGGGCTCCGCTGGGGGCTGGCAGCCCTGTGTGGGCTCCGCTGTGTCTGTCTTCCAACTGCATCCAGCTCATACACAGCACCATACTGTAATACAGGTCCACTCTATGTCCTGTAATACAGTGTGCTGGTAGCCCTGTGTGGGCTCTGCTGGGGGCTGGCAGCCCTCTGGGGGCTCTGCTGGGGGCTGGCAGCCCTCTGGGGGCTCCGCTGGGGGCTGGCAGCCCTCCGGGGGGCTCTGCTGGGGACTGGCAGCCCTCTGGGGGCTCTGCTGGGGGCTGGCAGCCCTCTGGGGGCTCTGCTGGGGGCTGGCAGCCCTCTGGGGGCTCTGCTGGGGGCTGGCAGCCCTCTGGGGGCTCTGCTGGGGGCTGGCAGCCCTCTGGGGGCTCCGGTGGGGGCTGGCAGCCCTCTGGGGGCTCCGGTGGGGGCTGGCAGCCCTCTGTGGGCTCTACTGGGGGCTGGCAGCCCTCTGTGGGCTCTGCTGGGGGCTGGCAGCCCTCTGTGGGCTCTGCTGGGGGCTGGCAGCCCTCTGTGGGCTCTGCTGGGGGCTGGCAGCCCTCTGTGGGCTCTGCTGGGGGCTGGCAGCCCTCTGTGGGCTCTGCTGGGGGCTGGCAGCCCTCTGTGGGCTCTGCTGGGGGCTGGCAGCCCTCTGTGGGCTCTGCTGGGGGCTGGCAGCCCTCTGTGGGCTCCGCCGGGGGCTGGCAGCCCTCTGTGGGCTCCCCCCTGGCCCTGCCAGAGTGTGGGGCAGTGTGTGCAGCCCCCTCCAGTATGTGTATGCCCCTGTATCTTCCCCAATTGTAAAACAGAATGTTTTGCCTATTTGTTTCTTTCAATTAGGTATCTAAGCAATGCAGGTAGTGCTGACATTACCATCGACGGACGCCTTCCATCTTCTGGTACCACTGTGTAGATGAGTAATCTTGAAGATCCCGTACGTATGTTGTCTATGTATATATGTATGTGTCTGTCTTCCAACTGCATCCAGCTCATACACAGCACCATACTGTAATACAGGTCCACTCTATGTCCTGTAATACAGTGTGCTGGCAGCCCTCTGTGGGCTCCGGTGGGGGCTGGCAGCCCTGTGTGGGCTCCGGTGGGGGCTGGCAGCCCTGTGTGGGCTCCGGTGGGGGCTGGCAGCCCTGTGTGGGCTCCGGTGGGGGCTGGCAGCCCTGTGTGGGCTCCGGTGGGGGCTGGCAGCCCTGTGTGGGCTCCGGTGGGGGCTGGCAGCCCTCCGTGGGGGCTGGCAGCCCTCCGTGGGCTCCGGTGGGGGCTGGCAGCCCTCCGTGGGCTCCGGTGGGAGCTGGCAGCCCTCCGTGGGCTCCGGTGGGGACTGGCAGCCCTCCGTGGGCTCCGGTGGGGACTGGCAGCCCTCCGTGGGCTCCGGTGGGGACTGGCAGCCCTCCGTGGGCTCCGGTGGGGACTGGCAGCCCTCCGTGGGCTCCGGTGGGGACTGGCAGCCCTCCGTGGGCTCCGGTGGGGACTGGCAGCCCTCCGTGGGCTCCGGTGGGGACTGGCAGCCCTCCGGGGGCTCCGGTGGGGACTGGCAGCCCTCCGGGGGCTCCGGTGGGGGCTGGCAGCCCTCCGGGGGCTCCGCTGGGGGCTGGCAGCCCTCCGGGGGCTCCGCTGGGGGCTGGCAGCCCTCCGGGGGCTCCGCTGGGGGCTGGCAGCCCTCCGGGGGCTCCGCTGGGGGCTGGCAGCCCTCCGGGGGCTCCGCTGGGGGCTGGCAGCCCTCCGGGGGCTCCGCTGGGGGCTGGCAGCCCTCCGGGGGCTCCGCTGGGGGCTGGCAGCCCTCCGGGGGCTCCGCTGGGGGCTGGCAGCCCTCCGGGGGCTCCGCTGGGGGCTGGCAGCCCTCTATGGGCTCCGCTGGGGGCTGGCAGCCCTCTATGGGCTCTGCTTGGGGCTGGCAGCCCTCTGGGGGCTCTGCTTGGGGCTGGCAGCCCTCTGTGGGCTCTGCTGGGGGCTGGCAGCCCTCTGTGGGCTCTGCTTGGGGCTGGCAGCCCTCTGTGGGCTCTGCTTGGGGCTGGCAGCCCTCTGTGGGCTCTGCTGGGGGCTGGCAGCCCTCTGTGGGCTCTGCTGGGGGCTGGCAGCCCTCTGTGGGCTCTGCTGGGGGCTGGCAGCCCTCTGTGGGCTCTGCTGGGGGCTGGCAGCCCTCTGTGGGCTCTGCTGGGGGCTGGCAGCCCTCTGTGGGCTCTGCTGGGGGCTGGCAGCCCTCTGTGGGCTCTGCTGGGGGCTGGCAGCCCTCTGGGGGCTCTGCCGGGGGCTGGCAGCCCTCTGGGGGCTCTGCCGGGGGCTGGCAGCCCTCTGGGGGCTCTGCCGGGGGCTGGCAGCCCTCTGGGGGCTCTGCCGGGGGCTGGCAGCCCTCTGGGGGCTCTGCCGGGGGCTGGCAGCCCTCTGGGGGCTCTGCCGGGGGCTGGCAGCCCTCTGGGGGCTCTGCCGGGGGCTGGCAGCCCTGTGTGGGCTCCGGTGGGGGCTGGCAGCCCTGTGTGGGCTCCGGTGGGGGCTGGCAGCCCTGTGTGGGCTCCGGTGGGGGCTGGCAGCCCTGTGTGGGCTCCGGTGGGGGCTGGCAGCCCTGTGTGGGCTCCGGTGGGGGCTGGCAGCCCTGTGTGGGCTTTGCTGGGGGCTGGCAGCCCTGTGTGGGCTTTGCTGGGGGCTGGCAGCCCTGTGTGGGCTTTGCTGGGGGCTGGCAGCCCTGTGTGGGCTTTGCTGGGGGCTGGCAGCCCTGTGTGGGCTTTGCTGGGGGCTGGCAGCCCTGTGTGGGCTTTGCTGGGGGCTGGCAGCCCTGTGTGGGCTTTGCTGGGGGCTGGCAGCCCTGTGTGGGCTTTGCTGGGGGCTGGCAGCCCTGTGTGGGCTTTGCTGGGGGCTGGCAGCCCTGTGTGGGCTTTGCTGGGGGCTGGCAGCCCTGTGTGGGCTTTGCTGGGGGCTGGCAGCCCTGTGTGGGCTTTGCTGGGGGCTGGCAGCCCTGTGTGGGCTTTGCTGGGGGCTGGCAGCCCTGTGTGGGCTTTGCTGGGGGCTGGCAGCCCTGTGTGGGCTTTGCTGGGGGCTGGCAGCCCTGTGTGGGCTTTGCTGGGGGCTGGCAGCCCTGTGTGGGCTTTGCTGGGGGCTGGCAGCCCTGTGTGGGCTTTGCTGGGGGCTGGCAGCCCTGTGTGGGCTTTGCTGGGGGCTGGCAGCCCTGTGTGGGCTTTGCTGGGGGCTGGCAGCCCTGTGTGGGCTTTGCTGGGGGCTGGCAGCCCTGTGTGGGCTTTGCTGGGGGCTGGCAGCCCTGTGTGGGCTTTGCTGGGGGCTGGCAGCCCTGTGTGGGCTTTGCTGGGGGCTGGCAGCCCTGTGTGGGCTTTGCTGGGGGCTGGCAGCCCTGTGTGGGCTTTGCTGGGGGCTGGCAGCCCTGTGTGGGCTTTGCTGGGGGCTGGCAGCCCTGTGTGGGCTTTGCTGGGGGCTGGCAGCCCTGTGTGGGCTTTGCTGGGGGCTGGCAGCCCTGTGTGGGCTTTGCTGGGGGCTGGCAGCCCTGTGTGGGCTTTGCTGGGGGCTGGCAGCCCTGTGTGGGCTTTGCTGGGGGCTGGCAGCCCTGTGTGGGCTTTGCTGGGGGCTGGCAGCCCTGTGTGGGCTTTGCTGGGGGCTGGCAGCCCTGTGTGGGCTTTGCTGGGGGCTGGCAGCCCTGTGTGGGCTTTGCTGGGGGCTGGCAGCCCTGTGTGGGCTTTGCTGGGGGCTGGCAGCCCTGTGTGGGCTTTGCTGGGGGCTGGCAGCCCTGTGTGGGCTTTGCTGGGGGCTGGCAGCCCTGTGTGGGCTTTGCTGGGGGCTGGCAGCCCTGTGTGGGCTTTGCTGGGGGCTGGCAGCCCTGTGTGGGCTTTGCTGGGGGCTGGCAGCCCTGTGTGGGCTTTGCTGGGGGCTGGCAGCCCTGTGTGGGCTTTGCTGGGGGCTGGCAGCCCTGTGTGGGCTTTGCTGGGGGCTGGCAGCCCTGTGTGGGCTTTGCTGGGGGCTGGCAGCCCTGTGTGGGCTTTGCTGGGGGCTGGCAGCCCTGTGTGGGCTTTGCTGGGGGCTGGCAGCCCTGTGTGGGCTTTGCTGGGGGCTGGCAGCCCTGTGTGGGCTTTGCTGGGGGCTGGCAGCCCTGTGTGGGCTTTGCTGGGGGCTGGCAGCCCTGTGTGGGCTTTGCTGGGGGCTGGCAGCCCTGTGTGGGCTTTGCTGGGGGCTGGCAGCCCTGTGTGGGCTTTGCTGGGGGCTGGCAGCCCTGTGTGGGCTTTGCTGGGGGCTGGCAGCCCTGTGTGGGCTTTGCTGGGGGCTGGCAGCCCTGTGTGGGCTTTGCTGGGGGCTGGCAGCCCTGTGTGGGCTTTGCTGGGGGCTGGCAGCCCTGTGTGGGCTTTGCTGGGGGCTGGCAGCCCTGTGTGGGCTTTGCTGGGGGCTGGCAGCCCTGTGTGGGCTTTGCTGGGGGCTGGCAGCCCTGTGTGGGCTTTGCTGGGGGCTGGCAGCCCTGTGTGGGCTTTGCTGGGGGCTGGCAGCCCTGTGTGGGCTTTGCTGGGGGCTGGCAGCCCTGTGTGGGCTTTGCTGGGGGCTGGCAGCCCTGTGTGGGCTTTGCTGGGGGCTGGCAGCCCTGTGTGGGCTCTGCTGGGGGCTGGCAGCCCTGTGTGGGCTCTGCTGGGGGCTGGCAGCCCTGTGTGGGCTCCGGTGGGGACTGGCAGCCCTCCGGTGGCTCTGCTGGGGGCTGGCAGCCCTCCGGGGGCTCTGCTGGGGGCTGGCAGCCCTCCGGGGGCTCTGCTGGGGGCTGGCAGCCCTCTGGGGGCTCTGCTGGGGGCTGGCAGCCCTCTGGGGGCTCTGCTGGGGGCTGGCAGCCCTCTGGGGGCTCTGCTGGGGGCTGGCAGCCCTCTGGGGGCTCTGCTGGGGGCTGGCAGCCCTCTGGGGGCTCCGCTGGGGGCTGGCAGCCCTCCGGGGGCTCCGCCGGGGGCTGGCAGCCCTCTGTGGGCTCCGCCGGGGGCTGGCAGCCCTCTGTGGGCTCCGCCGGGGGCTGGCAGCCCTCTGGGGGCTCCGCCGGGGGCTGGCAGCCCTCTGTGGGCTCCGCCGGGGGCTGGCAGCCCTCTGTGGGCTCCGCCGGGGGCTGGCAGCCCTCTGTGGGCTCCGCCGGGGGCTGGCAGCCCTCTGTGGGCTCCGCCGGGGGCTGGCAGCCCTCTGTGGGCTCCCCCCTGGCCCTGCCAGAGTGTGGGGCAGTGTGTGCAGCCCCCTCCAGTATGTGTATGCCCCTGTATCTTCCCCAATTGTAAAACAGAATGTTTTGCCTATTTGTTTCTTTCAATTAGGTATCCAAGCAATGCAGGTAGTGCTGACATTACCATCGACGGACGCCTTCCATCTTCTGGTACCACTGTGTAGATGAGTAATCTTGAAGATCCCGTACGTATGTTGTCTATGTATATATGTATGTGTCTGTCTTCCAACTGCATCCAGCTCATACACAGCACCATACTGTAATACAGGTCCACTCTATGTCCTGTAATACAGTGTGCTGGCAGCCCTCTGTGGGCTCCGGTGGGGGCTGGCAGCCCTGTGTGGGCTCCGGTGGGGGCTGGCAGCCCTGTGTGGGCTCCGGTGGGGGCTGGCAGCCCTGTGTGGGCTCCGGTGGGGGCTGGCAGCCCTGTGTGGGCTCCGGTGGGGGCTGGCAGCCCTGTGTGGGCTCCGGTGGGGGCTGGCAGCCCTGTGTGGGCTCCGGTGGGGGCTGGCAGCCCTCCGTGGGCTCCGGTGGGGGCTGGCAGCCCTCCGTGGGCTCCGGTGGGGGCTGGCAGCCCTCCGTGGGCTCCGGTGGGAGCTGGCAGCCCTCCGTGGGCTCCGGTGGGAGCTGGCAGCCCTCCGTGGGCTCCGGTGGGGACTGGCAGCCCTCCGTGGGCTCCGGTGGGGACTGGCAGCCTTCCGGTGGCTCCGGTGGGGACTGGCAGCCCTCCGGGGGCTCCGGTGGGGGCTGGCAGCCCTCCGGGGGCTCCGGTGGGGGCTGGCAGCCCTCCGGGGGCTCCGGTGGGGGCTGGCAGCCCTCCGGGGGCTCCGCTGGGGGCTGGCAGCCCTCCGGGGGCTCCGCTGGGGGCTGGCAGCCCTCCGGGGGCTCCGCTGGGGGCTGGCAGCCCTCCGGGGGCTCCGCTGGGGGCTGGCAGCCCTCCGGGGGCTCCGCTGGGGGCTGGCAGCCCTCTGTGGGCTCCGCCGGGGGCTGGCAGCCCTCTGTGGGCTCCGCCGGGGGCTGGCAGCCCTCTGGGGGCTCCGCCGGGGGCTGGCAGCCCTCTGTGGGCTCCGCCGGGGGCTGGCAGCCCTCTGTGGGCTCCGCCGGGGGCTGGCAGCCCTCTGTGGGCTCCGCCGGGGGCTGGCAGCCCTCTGTGGGCTCCGCCGGGGGCTGGCAGCCCTCTGTGGGCTCCCCCCTGGCCCTGCCAGAGTGTGGGGCAGTGTGTGCAGCCCCCTCCAGTATGTGTATGCCCCTGTATCTTCCCCAATTGTAAAACAGAATGTTTTGCCTATTTGTTTCTTTCAATTAGGTATCCAAGCAATGCAGGTAGTGCTGACATTACCATCGACGGACGCATTCCATCTTCTGGTACCACTGTGTAGATGAGTAATCTTGAAGATCCCGTACGTATGTTGTCTATGTATATATGTATGTGTCTGTCTTCCAACTGCATCCAGCTCATACACAGCACCATACTGTAATACAGGTCCACTCTATGTCCTGTAATACAGTGTGCTGGCAGCCCTCTGTGGGCTCCGGTGGGGGCTGGCAGCCCTGTGTGGGCTCCGGTGGGGGCTGGCAGCCCTGTGTGGGCTCCGGTGGGGGCTGGCAGCCCTGTGTGGGCTCCGGTGGGGGCTGGCAGCCCTGTGTGGGCTCCGGTGGGGGCTGGCAGCCCTGTGTGGGCTCCGGTGGGGGCTGGCAGCCCTGTGTGGGCTCCGGTGGGGGCTGGCAGCCCTGTGTGGGCTCCGGTGGGGGCTGGCAGCCCTCCGTGGGCTCCGGTGGGGGCTGGCAGCCCTCCGTGGGCTCCGGTGGGGGCTGGCAGCCCTCCGTGGGCTCCGGTGGGAGCTGGCAGCCCTCCGTGGGCTCCGGTGGGAGCTGGCAGCCCTCCGTGGGCTCCGGTGGGGACTGGCAGCCCTCCGTGGGCTCCGGTGGGGACTGGCAGCCTTCCGGTGGCTCCGGTGGGGACTGGCAGCCCTCCGGGGGCTCCGGTGGGGGCTGGCAGCCCTCCGGGGGCTCCGGTGGGGGCTGGCAGCCCTCCGGGGGCTCCGCTGGGGGCTGGCAGCCCTCCGGGGGCTCCGCTGGGGGCTGGCAGCCCTCCGGGGGCTCCGCTGGGGGCTGGCAGCCCTCCGGGGGCTCCGCTGGGGGCTGGCAGCCCTCCGGGGGCTCCGCTGGGGGCTGGCAGCCCTCCGGGGGCTCCGCTGGGGGCTGGCAGCCCTCCGGGGGCTCCGCTGGGGGCTGGCAGCCCTCCGGGGGCTCCGCTGGGGGCTGGCAGCCCTCTGTGGGCTCCGCTGGGGGCTGGCAGCCCTCTGTGGGCTCCGCTGGGGGCTGGCAGCCCTCTGTGGGCTCCGCTGGGGGCTGGCAGCCCTCTGTGGGCTCCGCTGGGGGCTGGCAGCCCTCTGTGGGCTCCGCTGGGGGCTGGCAGCCCTCTGTGGGCTCCGCTGGGGGCTGGCAGCCCTCTGGGGGCTCCGCTGGGGGCTGGCAGCCCTCTGGGGGCTCCGCTGGGGGCTGGCAGCCCTCTGGGGGCTCCGCTGGGGGCTGGCAGCCCTCTGGGGGCTCCGCTGGGGGCTGGCAGCCCTCTGGGGGCTCCGCTGGGGGCTGGCAGCCCTCTGTGGGCTCCGCTGGGGGCTGGCAGCCCTCTGTGGGCTCCGCTGGGGGCTGGCAGCCCTCTGTGGGCTCCGCTGGGGGCTGGCAGCCCTCTGTGGGCTCTGCTGGGGGCTGGCAGCCCTCTGTGGGCTCTGCTGGGGGCTGGCAGCCCTCTGTGGGCTCTGCTGGGGGCTGGCAGCCCTCTGTGGGCTCTGCTGGGGGCTGGCAGCCCTCTGTGGGCTCTGCTGGGGGCTGGCAGCCCTCTGTGGGCTCTGCTGGGGGCTGGCAGCCCTCTGTGGGCTCTGCTGGGGGCTGGCAGCCCTCTGTGGGCTCTGCTGGGGGCTGGCAGCCCTCCGTGGGCTCTGCTGGGGGCTGGCAGCCCTCTGTGGGCTCTGCTGGGGGCTGGCAGCCCTCTGTGGGCTCTGCTGGGGGCTGGCAGCCCTCTGGGGGCTCTGCTGGGGGCTGGCAGCCCTCTGGGGGCTCTGCTGGGGGCTGGCAGCCCTCTGGGGGCTCTGCTGGGGGCTGGCAGCCCTCTGGGGGCTCCGGTGGGGGCTGGCAGCCCTCTGGGGGCTCCGGTGGGGGCTGGCAGCCCTCTGGGGGCTCCGGTGGGGGCTGGCAGCCCTCTGGGGGCTCCGGTGGGGGCTGGCAGCCCTGTGTGGGCTTTGCTGGGGGCTGGCAGCCCTGTGTGGGCTCTGCTGGGGGCTGGCAGCCCTGTGTGGGCTCTGCTGGGGGCTGGCAGCCCTGTGTGGGCTCTGCTGGGGGCTGGCAGCCCTGTGTGGGCTCTGCTGGGGGCTGGCAGCCCTCTGTGGGCTCTGCTGGGGGCTGGCAGCCCTCTGTGGGCTCTGCTGGGGGCTGGCAGCCCTCTGTGGGCTCTGCTGGGGGCTGGCAGCCCTCTGTGGGCTCTGCTGGGGGCTGGCAGCCCTCTGTGGGCTCTGCTGGGGGCTGGCAGCCCTCTGTGGGCTCTGCTGGGGGCTGGCAGCCCTCTGTGGGCTCTGCTGGGGGCTGGCAGCCCTCTGTGGGCTCTGCTGGGGGCTGGCAGCCCTCTGTGGGCTCTGCTGGGGGCTGGCAGCCCTCTGTGGGCTCTGCTGGGGGCTGGCAGCCCTCTTTAAGCTCTGCTGGGGGCTGGCAGCCCTCTTTGGGCTCTGCTGGGGGCTGGCAGCCCTCTTTGGGCTCTGCTGGGGGCTGGCAGCCCTCTTTGGGCTCTGCTGGGGGCTGGCAGCCCTCTTTGGGCTCTGCTGGGGGCTGGCAGCCCTGTGTGGGCTCCGGTGGGGGCTGGCAGCCCTGTGTGGGCTCCGGTGGGGGCTGGCAGCCCTGTGTGGGCTCCGGTGGGGGCTGGCAGCCCTGTGTGGGCTCCGGTGGGGGCTGGCAGCCCTGTGTGGGCTCCGGTGGGGGCTGGCAGCCCTGTGTGGGCTCCGGTGGGGGCTGGCAGCCCTCCGGGGGCTCCGGTGGGGACTGGCAGCCCTCCGGGGGCTCCGCTGGGGGCTGGCAGCCCTCCGGGGGCTCCGCTGGGGGCTGGCAGCCCTCCGGGGGCTCCGCTGGGGGCTGGCAGCCCTCCGGGGGCTCCGCTGGGGGCTGGCAGCCCTCCGGGGGCTCCGCTGGGGGCTGGCAGCCCTCCGGGGGCTCCGCTGGGGGCTGGCAGCCCTCCGGGGGCTCCGCTGGGGGCTGGCAGCCCTCCGGGGGCTCCGCTGGGGGCTGGCAGCCCTCCGGGGGCTCCGCTGGGGGCTGGCAGCCCTCCGGGGGCTCCGCTGGGGGCTGGCAGCCCTCCGGGGGCTCCGCTGGGGGCTGGCAGCCCTCCGGGGGCTCCGCTGGGGGCTGGCAGCCCTCCGGGGGCTCCGCTGGGGGCTGGCAGCCCTCCGGGGGCTCCGCTGGGGGCTGGCAGCCCTCCGGGGGCTCTGCTGGGGGCTGGCAGCCCTGTGTGGGCTCCGCTGGGGGCTGGCAGCCCTGTGTGGGCTCCGCTGGGGGCTGGCAGCCCTGTGTGGGCTCCGCTGGGGGCTGGCAGCCCTGTGTGGGCTCCGCTGGGGGCTGGCAGCCCTGTGTGGGCTCCGCTGGGGGCTGGCAGCCCTGTGTGGGCTCCGCTGGGGGCTGGCAGCCCTGTGTGGGCTCCGCTGGGGGCTGGCAGCCCTGTGTGGGCTCCGCTGGGGGCTGGCAGCCCTGTGTGGGCTCCGCTGGGGGCTGGCAGCCCTGTGTGGGCTCCGCTGGGGGCTGGCAGCCCTGTGTGGGCTCCGCTGGGGGCTGGCAGCCCTGTGTGGGCTCCGGTGGGGGCTGGCAGCCCTCTGTGGGCTCCGGTGGGGGCTGGCAGCCCTCTGTGGGCTCCGGTGGGGGCTGGCAGCCCTCTGTGGGCTCTACTGGGGGCTGGCAGCCCTCTGTGGGCTCCCCCCTGGCCCTTCCACATCTACCACTGTGTAGATGAGTAATCTTGAAGATCCCGTACGTATGTTGTCTATGTATATATGTATGTGTCTGTCTTCCAACTGCATCCAGCTCATACACAGCACCATACTGTAATACAGGTCCACTCTATGTCCTGTAATACAGTGTGCTGGCAGCCCTCTGTGGGCTCTGCTGGGGGCTGGCAGCCCTCTGTGGGCTCTGCTGGGGGCTGGCAGCCCTCTGTGGGCTCTGCTGGGGGCTGGCAGCCCTCTGTGGGCTCTGCTGGGGGCTGGCAGCCCTCTGTGGGCTCTGCTGGGGGCTGGCAGCCCTCTGTGGGCTCTGCTGGGGGCTGGCAGCCCTCTGTGGGCTCTGCTGGGGGCTGGCAGCCCTCTGTGGGCTCTGCTGGGGGCTGGCAGCCCTCTGTGGGCTCTGCTGGGGGCTGGCAGCCCTCTGTGGGCTCTGCTGGGGGCTGGCAGCCCTCTGTGGGCTCTGCTGGGGGCTGGCAGCCCTCTGTGGGCTCTGCTGGGGGCTGGCAGCCCTCTGTGGGCTCTGCTGGGGGCTGGCAGCCCTCTGTGGGCTCTGCTGGGGGCTGGCAGCCCTCTGTGGGCTCTGCTGGGGGCTGGCAGCCCTCTGTGGGCTCTGCTGGGGGCTGGCAGCCCTCTGTGGGCTCTGCTGGGGGCTGGCAGCCCTCTGTGGGCTCTGCTGGGGGCTGGCAGCCCTCTGTGGGCTCTGCTGGGGGCTGGCAGCCCTCTGTGGGCTCTGCTGGGGGCTGGCAGCCCTCTGTGGGCTCTGGTGGGGGCTGGCAACCCTCTGTGGGCTCCGCTGGGGGCTGGCAGCCCTCTGTGGGCTCCGCTGGGGGCTGGCAGCCCTCTGTGGGCTCCGCTGGGGGCTGGCAGCCCTCTGTGGGCTCCGCTGGGGGCTGGCAGCCCTCTGTGGGCTCCGCTGGGGGCTGGCAGCCCTCTGTGGGCTCCGCTGGGGGCTGGCAGCCCTCTGTGGGCTCCGCTGGGGGCTGGCAGCCCTCTGTGGGCTCCGCTGGGGGCTGGCAGCCCTCTGTGGGCTCCGCTGGGGGCTGGCAGCCCTCTGTGGGCTCCGCTGGGGGCTGGCAGCCCTCTGTGGGCTCCGCTGGGGGCTGGCAGCCCTCTGTGGGCTCCGCTGGGGGCTGGCAGCCCTGTGTGGGCTCCGCTGGGGGCTGGCAGCCCTGTGTGGGCTCCGCTGGGGGCTGGCAGCCCTGTGTGGGCTCCGCTGGGGGCTGGCAGCCCTGTGTGGGCTCCTCGTATATATGCTATGAAGCTGCTGAGGTTAGGAGACCCATGGCCAGACCATGCACTGTCCAGGTGTAGACCAGTTTTCACCGACTGCTGAATGAGCCTTAAAGTGAATCTGTCAGCGGGTTTTTTTTTTCTCCCCCATCTGAGAGCAGCATAATGTAGAGACAGAGATCCTGATTCCAGCGATTTCACTTACTGAGCTGTTTGCTGTCATTGTGATTTAAAATCAATGTTTTCACTGCTGCAGATCTAGCAGTTATACAGAGCTCATGAATATGCTGGACTACCTGTAGCATGCCAAGTAGTCCTGTAGTAATCTTTTGCTGATGAACCTGTGATATCAAAACTACACTGAGCAGCTCAATAAGTGACAATCGCTGGAATCAGGATCTCTTCCCCTACGTTATGCTTCACTTAGATTAGGTGTTAAAAACCTGGTGACAGATTCCCTTTAAAGGGGTTGTCAGGTCTAAATCCACAAGTCTGCATTATCAGAATTTGGTTTCAATTAGGTTAAAAACCTGTATGACACATTTCCTTTTAAAGAAAAAAAAACAGATATACCAAAAATAAATATATACCAAAGAAGTTAGTTTTAAAAAGAAAAAAAAAAGTTAGAATAGAGTAGGGCCCTGCCAAAAGAGTCTACCTTGTCGTGGAGCTAGGCTTACAAAAATCATTTGGCCAAAACTAAATCTGATGGCAGCGTGTGTGATACGGTGTTCAGTGTAAAGGGTTAATGTGTGATTGAGGTTGTAGTGCAGAAGTGAATTTTTTCCAAGAGTGGCAGTGAGACTATGGAAGATTTGTGGGGTGCAGGCGGAGCAGGGGTGAAGGCGGAGCTGGGGTGGAGCCTCAAGGGGGCCCTGAAATTTTGCCAGTATGGGGCCCTGAAATTTCTAGTGGCAACCCTGATCACACATCTTTCTATAGGTCTGAGGATATAAACTTTTTTTTATGTGCTTTAATATCTTAAAGATGCCATGGAGGCCCGGGAGAAGATGATGGAACAGTAAGTAAATGCACAAAGCTACATTAAGAATAATTTTACATGGGATCATCTGTCAGGCTTTCACCCACCTGACAAATCATCCCATGCAGTTGGTCGCAAATTGTGGCTGTGTAATTACACAGTGACCATTAACAATAGTGAATTGGGGGTGGGACCTTTTGTAGCTTCAGTTAGTTGGCTTGTGTAAAGATGCCTTTATAGTATACAGCATTGTGCAATATTTTTTAATTTATTTTTTTTTCTCCCCACAGAATGCAAGGTGCAAGTACCATATGTTACGGTCCACTGGAATGATGATGCTAAAATGTTTTTGTTTTGTTTTTTTAAACATTAAAATTTTATTGAAATATAAAGTTTGTTTTCTATAATAAAAAAAGTCAAACTGTTTCAAAATTTTGTCTTGTTAGTTTTAGTACGAGGGGCTGCTGATAAGTCTTTGGCTTTACCCAGAAAGAAATGAAATAGGATGATGAAACTTTACATTTATTCCACATACTCTCCACTGATGACAACACACTTCTTACATCGGTATTCCTGGTTCTGTAAGCCTAGCAAAAAGAAAGATTCCAGTTGTGCCTCATACCAGGCATTCGTAGCAGCCATAGCATCAGAAATGGTGTTAAATTTAGTACCTTGATGTGTTTCTTCAGCTTTAGAAACAGATGATAGTTGGAGGGAGCTAGATTTGGTGAATAAGGTGGGTGGTCAACCAACTGGAAGCCCAGCTCAGCCAGTTTTGCCGTGGTCGCTTGTGCAGTGTGAGCAGAGGCGTTGTCTTACAGGAACAAGATTCCTTTGGACAGCTTGTCGCGCCTTTTGGCCTTCAGTCCTGCTTTCAATTGGTTGAAAAGTTCAATGTAATACCTTATATTAACGGTGGAACCTTTTTGAAGGTAGTCCACTAGCAGCACGCCCTCCTTATCCCAGAACACAGACGCCATCACCTTAGTACAAAAAGAGACAGTGCTGCACAGCTATGATTATGAAGGGAATAAGTCAGAAGGTGAGGGTGCAAGGCCTACCAAGTCAATTGCATATAGAGAAAAAGAAGTAGGCAAGAAGCACTCAGCTCACCAAATAGCTACTAATACAAAAAATAACACAAAATGTATTAGTAGCTATTTGGTGAGCTGAGTGCTTCTTGCCTACTTCTTTTTCTCTATATGTCATCACCTTAGTGGCTGAATTTTGCCCCCCTCAACTTCTTTGGATGAGGAGAACCACTGTGCCTCTGCTCTTTTGACTGCTCCTTGTTTTCAGGGTCATACAAATAAATCCAGGTCTCATCCATAGTGACCAGTCGATCATGGAAGTTCTTATCAGTCCTGAAACGCTGACATATGGACCAGGAAGTTTTCACTCGCATGCTACTCTGTCAAACATTTGGGGACCCACTTTGCAGATGGCTTCCTCATGTCCAAATGTTCATGGATAATGGCACGCACGCATGAAATATTCATAATGTCTGTTATTGCTTTATCTGAAATTCGTGGATTCTCCAGTATGAGGTTGTGCACAGCATCGATGATCTCCGGAACAACAACCACTCTGGCGTCCAGGACATTCCTCACCGTTGCTGCTGAATTGACCCCTTTTATATTTGGCAATCTAGTTCTTAACTGTGGAATATGAAGGGCACTGATGCCCCAAAATCTGCGACATATCACCGTGAATATCCTCCACGGATTTTCCTTGCAGAAAGAAGAATTTGATCACTCCTCTGCTCTCAATTGCTGTGACTATCACCTTAGACGCCGCCATTTTGTTTTCTCGTGTGCATAGAACTCATGCCATAAGCTACATACACAAAATTTTGGGGATAAGATGCTCAGGGGGTACAGGGGATGGGAAAAAAGATCGCCACGCCCACCAATGAAGTTGGTCACCCCTACAAACCAAGTCCTTCTAGCTACTGGGATTTCCCCATCTGTTGTGCAGCCCTCCTCTCACCATGTTTCCCTCCATCCTTGGCCAACAAATCCTGTCATCGTGTATCCTTCCATCATTGTACAGCTAATTTTGTCACTGTATCACTCTATTCCTGTATAACACCTGTCATGTGTATTCCTCTATCCCTGTAAAACACCACCTGTCACCGTGTATAACTCTATCCCCATATAACACCACCTATCATCGTGTTTCCGTTCATCCTTGTACAGCTCCTCCTGATACCGTGTATCTCTTTCCCTGTATAACACCTCCTGTCACCATGTATCCCTGCGTCACTTATCCTGTTACCATTTATCCCTCTATCCCTGTAAAACACCTCGTCACCATGTATCCCTGCGTCACATCTGTTAAAGTGTATCCCTCCATCCCTGTACAGCACTTCCTGTCGTGTATCTTCCCATCATTGTACAGCTCCTCCTGTCACTATGTATCCTTCTATTCCTGTATAACACCTGTCATCCCTCCATCGCTTCTCCTGTCACCATGTATCCCTCCATGCCTGTACACCTGTCATCATGTATCCTTTTATCCTTGTGCAGCTCCTGTTACCATGTATCTCTCTCCCTGTATAATACCTGTCATCGTGCATCCCTCTATCCCTGTATAACACCTCCTATCACTGTGTTTCCTTCTATCCCTGTATATCACCTCCTGTGACCGTGTATCCCTCCATCCCTGTACAACACATCCTGTGTATCTTTACATTAGCAAGTTTCCAGTGTCTTCTCTTAAAGCACACAGTAGTTTTCTAAATCTGGCTATCAGAACGTTACTTAATGAAGGACATGAGCCGGTTTCCCAGTCTTTTCCCTGAACTTAGCCAGATTAGGAGAACTACTGGGTAACAGAAGAGGACTTACCGAAGCGTTAGCCCGTTTTCCAGTCTCATCTCCGCCATTCCGATGCGTATCTCCACAACTGGCTATCAAAATATACCTGAGATAAAGCCGTTAGCCAGGTTTACCTTTTGACGTCCAAATTCCCGAAGTATATTTCCTAATCTGGCTAACGGTACGCTCTAGACAAGTACATTAGCCGGTTTCACGGTCACTTGTCTGTTTGTAGCAAGTGTATCACGGACACAGACTTGATCGCCCGGAACTGTTTTCGTGCCCCCACCACGGTCTAGGTCCCCCCCGATAGGACGTAAAAGTCTGACCGCCGCCAAAATCTTGCGCCATATAAAAAATAAAATTTACGTTTTGACACCATAAACCACCCGATAAGGGTAAAAACGGGTGCTGCGATGAACGGGTGCGTAACCGCACTCACGTTTTTTAACGTGTTTCCAGAAAGGCAACTGACGCCACATTACTGAGAGACAAGCGTATCCAAACTAGCAGTCTTTCACCTATGCAAACATTTTCTCAACATCTGGCTGTCAGAACGTTACTTACGGAAGGGCATTAGCCAGTTTCCCAGTCTATTCCCTGAACTTACCCACTAGCTCTCCTATTCTGGCTAACGGAAGAGGAGTTGTCCGAGCGTTAGCCAGTTTTCCAGTCTCATCTCCGCCATTCGGATGCGTATCGCCAAAACTGGCTATCAAAATATACCTGAGATAAAGCCGTTAGCCGGGTTTACCTTTTGACGTCCAAATTCCCGAAGTGTATTTCCTAATCTGGCTAACGGTACGCTCTAGACAAGTAAATTAGCCAGTTTCACGGTCACTTGTCTGATTGTAGCAAGTGTATCACGGACACAGACTTGATCGCCTGGAACTGTTTTCGTGCCCGCACCACGGTCTAGGTCCCCCCCGATAGGACGTAAAAGTCTGACCGCCGCCAAAATCTTGCGCCATAAAAAAAATAAAATTTACGTTTTGACACCATAAACCACCCAATAAGGGTAAAAACGGGTGGTGCGATGAACGGGAGCGTAACCGCACTCACGTTTTTTACGTGTTTCCAGAAAGGCAACTGACGCCACATTACTGAGAGACAAGCGTATCCAAACTAGCAGTCTTTCACCTATGCAAACATTTTCTCAACATCTGGCTGTCAGAACGTTACTTACGGAAGGGCATTAGCCAGTTTCCCAGTCTATTCCCTGAACTTACCCACTAGTTCTCTTATTCTGGCTAACGGAAGAGGAGTTGTCCGAGCGTTAGCCAGTTTTCCAGTCTCATCTCCGCCATTCGGATGCGTATCGCCAAAACTGGCTATCAAAATATACCTGAGATAAAGCCGTTAGCCGGGTTTACCTTTTGACGTCTAAATTCCCGAAGTGTATTTCCTAATCTGGCTAACGGTACGCTCTAGACAAGTACATTAGCCGGTTTCACGGTCACTTGTCTGATTGTAGCAAGTGTATCACGGACACAGACTTGATCGCCCGGAACTGTTTCCGTGCCCCCACCACGGTCTAGGTCCCCCCCCC
The DNA here is from genome assembly GCF_048569485.1 of Anomaloglossus baeobatrachus. Taxonomy (NCBI): domain Eukaryota; kingdom Metazoa; phylum Chordata; class Amphibia; order Anura; family Aromobatidae; genus Anomaloglossus; species Anomaloglossus baeobatrachus. The sequence continues at coordinate 236,004,509 of NC_134354.1, forward strand.
CCGATAGGACGTAAAAGTCTTACCGCCGCCAAAATCTTGCGCCATAAAAAAAAAAAAATTACGTTTTGACACCATAAACCACCCAATAAGGGTAAAAACGGGTGCTGCGATGAACGGGTGCGTAACCGCACTCACGTTTTTTAACGTGTTTCCAGAAAGTCAAATGATGTCACATTACTGAGAGACAAGCGTATCCAAAATAGCAGTCTTTCACCTATACAAACATTTTCTCAACATCTGGCTGTCAGAACGTTACTTACGGAAGGGCATTAGCCAGTTTCCCAGTCCTTTCCCTGAACTTACCCACTAGCTCTCCTATTCTGGCTAACGGAAGAGGAGTTGTCAGAGCGTTAGCCAGTTTTCCAGTCTCATCTCCGCCATTCTGATGCGTATCGCCAAAACTGGCTATCAAAATATACCTGAGATAAAGCCGTTAGCCGGGTTTACCTTTTGACGTCTAAATTCCCGAAGTGTATTTCCTAATCTGGCTAACGGTACGCTCTAGACAAGTAAATTAGCCAGTTTCACGGTCACTTGTCTGATTGTAGCAAGTGTATCACGGACACAGACTTGATCGCCCGGAACTGTTTTCGTGCCCGCACCACGGTCTAGGTCCCCCCCGATAGGACGTAAAAGTCTGACCGCCGCCAAAATCTTGCGCCATAAAAAAAATAAAATTTACGTTTTGACACCATAAACCACCCAATAAGGGTAAAAACGGGTGCTGCGATGAACGGGAGCGTAACCGCACTCACTTTTTTTACGTGTTTCCAGAAAGGCAACTGACGCCACATTACTGAGAGACAAGCGTATCCAAACTAGCAGTCTTTCACCTATGCAAACATTTTCTCAACATCTGGCTGTCAGAACGTTACTTACGGAAGGGCATTAGCCAGTTTCCCAGTCTATTCCCTGAACTTACCCACTAGCTCTCCTATTCTGGCTAACGGAAGAGGAGTTGTCCGAGCGTTAGCCAGTTTTCCAGTCTCATCTCCGCCATTCGGATGCGTATCGCCACAACTGGCTATCAAAATATACCTGAGATAAAGCCGTTAGCCGGGTTTACCTTTAGACGTCCAAATTCCCGAAGTATATTTCCTAATCTGGCTAACGGTACGCTCTAGACAAGTACATTAGCCGGTTTCACGGTCACTTGTCTGTTTGTAGCAAGTGTATCACGGACACAGACTTGATCGCCCGGAACTGTTTTCGTGCCCCCACCACGGTCTAGGTCCCCCCCGATAGGACGTAAAAGTCTGACCGCCGCCAAAATCTTGCGCCATATAAAAAATAAAATTTACGTTTTGACACCATAAACCACCCGATAAGGGTAAAAACGGGTGCTGCGATGAACGGGTGCGTAACCGCACTCACGTTTTTTAACGTGTTTCCAGAAAGGCAACTGACGCCACATTACTGAGAGACAAGCGTATCCAAACTAGCAGTTTTTCACCTATGCAAACATTTTCTCAACATCTGGCTGTCAGAACGTTACTTACGGAAGGGCATTAGCCAGTTTCCCAGTCTATTCCCTGAACTTACCCACTAGCTCTCCTATTCTGGCTAACGGAAGAGTAGTTGTCCGAGCGTTAGCCAGTTTTCCAGTCTCATCTCCGCCATTCGGATGCGTATCGCCAAAACTGGCTATCAAAATATACCTGAGATAAAGCCGTTAGCCGGGTTTACCTTTTGACGTCCAAATTCCCGAAGTGTATTTCCTAATCTGGCTAACGGTACGCTCTAGACAAGTAAATTAGCCAGTTTCACGGTCACTTGTCTGATTGTAGCAAGTGTATCACGGACACAGACTTGATCGCCTGGAACTGTTTTCGTGCCCGCACCACGGTCTAGGTCCCCCCCGATAGGACGTAAAAGTCTGACCGCCGCCAAAATCTTGCGCCATAAAAAAAATAAAATTTACGTTTTGACACCATAAACCACCCAATAAGGGTAAAAACGGGTGGTGCGATGAACGGGAGCGTAACCGCACTCACGTTTTTTACGTGTTTCCAGAAAGGCAACTGACGCCACATTACTGAGAGACAAGCGTATCCAAACTAGCAGTCTTTCACCTATGCAAACATTTTCTCAACATCTGGCTGTCAGAACGTTACTTACGGAAGGGCATTAGCCAGTTTCCCAGTCTATTCCCTGAACTTACCCACTAGTTCTCCTATTCTGGCTAACGGAAGAGGAGTTGTCCGAGCGTTAGCCAGTTTTCCAGTCTCATCTCCGCCATTCGGATGCGTATCGCCAAAACTGGCTATCAAAATATACCTGAGATAAAGCCGTTAGCCGGGTTTACCTTTTGACGTCCAAATTCCCGAAGTGTATTTCCTAATCTGGCTAACGGTACGCTCTAGACAAGTAAATTAGCCAGTTTCACGGTCACTTGTCTGATTGTAGCAAGTGTATCACGGACACAGACTTGATCGCCCGGAACTGTTTCCGTGCCCCCACCACGGTCTAGGTCCCCCCCCCCGATAGGACGTAAAAGTCTTACCGCCGCCAAAATCTTGCGCCATAAAAAAAATAAAATTTACGTTTTAACACCGTAAACCACCCAATAAGGGTAAAAACGGGTGGTGCGATGAACGGGAGCGTAACCACACTCACTTTTTTTTACGTGTTTCCCAGAAAGGCAACTGACGCCACATTACTGAGAGACAAGCGTATCCAAACTAGCAGTCTTTCACCTATGCAAACATTTTCTCGACATCTGGCTGTCAGAACGTTACTTACGGAAGGGCATTAGCCAGTTTCCCAGTCTATTCCCTGAACTTACCCACTAGCTCTCCTATTCTGGCTAACGGAAGAGGAGTTGTCCGAGCGTTAGCCAGTTTTCCAGTCTCATCTCCGCCATTCGGATGCGTATCGCCAAAACTGGCTATCAAAATATACCTGAGATAAAGCCGTTAGCCGGGTTTACCTTTTGACGTCCAAATTCCCGAAGTGTATTTCCTAATCTGGCTAACGGTACGCTCTAGACAAGTAAATTAGCCAGTTTCACGGTCACTTGTCTGATTGTAGCAAGTGTATCACGGACACAGACTTGATCGCCCGGAACTGTTTTCGTGCCCGCACCACGGTCTAGGTCCCCCCCGATAGGACGTAAAAGTCTGACCGCCGCCAAAATCTTGCGCCATAAAAAAAATAAAATTTACGTTTTGACACCATAAACCACCCGATAAGGGTAAAAACGGGTGCTGCGATGAACGGGTGCGTAACCGCACTCACGTTTTTTAACGTGTTTCCAGAAAGTCAAATGATGTCACATTACTGAGAGACAAGCGTATCCAAAATAGCAGTCTTTCACCTATACAAACATTTTCTCAACATCTGGCTGTCAGAACGTTACTTACGGAAGGGCATTAGCCAGTTTCCCAGTCTTTTCCCTGAACTTACCCACTAGCTCTCCTATTCTGGCTAACGGAAGAGGAGTTGTCCGAGCGTTAGCCAGTTTTCCAGTCTCATCTCCGCCATTCGGATGCGTATCGCCAAAACTGGCTATCCAAATATACCTGAGATAAAGCCGTTAGCCGGGTTTACCTTTTGACGTCCAAATTCCCGAAGTGTATTTCCTAATCTGGCTAACGGTACGCTCTAGACAAGTAAATTAGCCAGTTTCACGGTCACTTGTCTGATTGTAGCAAGTGTATCACGGACACAGACTTGATCGCCCGGAACTGTTTTCGTGCCCGCACCACGGTCTAGGTACCCCCCGATAGGACGTAAAAGTCTGACCGCCGCCAAAATCTTGCGCCATAAAAAAAATAAAATTTACGTTTTAACACCGTAAACCACCCAATAAGGGTAAAAACGGGTGGTGCGATGAACGGGAGCGTAACCACACTCACTTTTTTTTACGTGTTTCCGGAAAGGCAACTGACGCCACATTACTGAGAGACAAGCGTATCCAAACTAGCAGTCTTTCACCTATGCAAACATTTTCTCAACATCTGGCTGTCAGAACGTTACTTACGGAAGGGCATTAGCCAGTTTCCCAGTCTATTCCCTGAACTTACCCAGTAGTGAGAGAGAGGGAAGGAGAGAGCCAGAATGGAGGGCAGAGAGAGAGAGGGAAGGAGAGAGCCAGAATGGAGGGCAGAGAGAGAGAGAGAGGGAAGAAGAGAGCCAGAATGGAGGGCAGAGAGAGAGAGAAGGAGAGAGCCAGAATGGGGGGCAGAGAGAGAGAGAGAGGGAAGGAGGGAGCCAGAATGGAGGGCAGAGAGAGAGAGAGGGAAGGAGAGAGCCAGAATGGAGGGCAGAGAGAGAGAGAGGGAAGGAGAGAGCCAGAATGGAGGGCAGAGAGAGGGGGGGGAGGAGAGAGCCAGAATGGAGGGCAGAGAGAGAGAGCCAGAATGGAGGGCAGAGAGAGAGAGGGAAGGAGAGAGCCAGAATGGAGGGCAGAGAGAGAGAAAGGGAAGGAGAGAGCCAGAATGGAGGGCAGAGAGAGAGAGGGAAGGAGAGAGCCAGAATGGAGGGCAGAGAGAGAGAGAATGGAGGGCAGAGAGAGAGGGAAGGAGAGAGCCAGAATGGAGGG